>NC_081413.1:424957537-425202537 GCF_030272615.1 Cryptomeria japonica | reverse complement strand
CAACTATGAAAAACCCTCCAAGGGTTGCAAATAGAAAGGAATGCAGCCAAGGTAATCCTATGCTGACCAGCACCAATAGGTTTAATCAACTGCAAAATCTTGAGGAAGGTTATTTAAAACCAGAACCCCAGGCTACCCATTTTTTTGAAAATAATAGAAGTAGAATTAAAAATCTCAGAAGGTCGGTTGAAACTCAATCCATACCTAAGGCCTCTTTAGGAAAGGGAAAGTGATGCCTCCTAAACCCTTAACGGCAATTTTGGGTTCAATCAGGGACCCTAATTCAGACTTGGTTAACATTTTAGAGATTAATGAGAATTTGGTTAAGCGGATTCAACAATCTTGCAAGGCCTTCGGAGTTTTTGCGAGATGGCAGGGTCTTGGAATTTCATCGGAGGCTATTGCAGATTGGTTTATGTCATCCTTCAATTGGATACTAAGTATAGCTATCATATCCGAAGGATGTTTGTCTATAGATTGTGGTAATTCAAGACACAAGGAGGAACTCTTAACAGGTAAATCTCCTACCTTCAGAGGTTTTGATTTTTGTTTTTTGGATTGGATTCCAGATTGTAACCCTAATAATATGCAATCTCTTAAGATAGACAGATTCGTATTGATTCCTAACCTTCTAGTCAAATTAATGGACATTGAAATTATTAGGAAAATTGGTAATCACATCGGTAAATTTGTAGAAATTAGTGATAAATATAGGAAGTATGTGAACTGTGTTATGATAATTAATATGGACATTAATGTTAAAACCTTAAAACCTATTGAGATTAAATCAGGGGTTTTGTATTTCCTTATGTATCTTGAATTATATAAAGGGATTCTCGATCTAGACCCTGTATTGACTCCAGCTCGGCCTCCTTCTCAATTGAGATCCAGTAGGTGTCTTGGGGTCGACATTAGTTTCAATATAGAAAAGGGAGGGTTTGTGGTTAAGGAAATTCCTTTGCCATCTAGGCATATTGAGGAAACTGGGGATATTGAGGAAATTGAAGAAGGTGAATTTATCATTAACAAGATACAGGAAGACCAGACGATCCCTTCCTCTCCCAGCCTCCGGGAAGAACCCTTGCTGGATACACCAGGTGTATCTTCTGAGCTAGATACTCTTCTTGTCTCGGGGGAAGAACCTCCCCCTGCATCTACTGATGAGAAGGGTGGGGTAATGGATTCTCTCCCTCTTCCCTCTAGTCAGGCTACAAGAGTGGAGGTCTACAGCAACTCCAAAGGCTCTCCCTTTAGGAATGCAATCTCTACCATCGAGGAGAGGGCAGTTCAAGCCGAGGATCTTGCCCGCAAATAGGAAGAGGTCAACTGCATTATTAACTATCTTTGTGACTTAGGCACTGAGGAAATCATGGATATAATGTTGGATGAAATAATTGACAAGGAAGAGCTTGATCTTCAAAAAAAAAAATTAGGTAAAGATATTCTAGCCTTATCCCGCCCCCTATGGTCTCAGATATAGAAGAGCTTCTTCTAGATTTCAATAATAAGGAAAATGATACTTTAGGTATCGAGCTTTGGGCAGCTGATAAAACCACCTCGGATTGTGATAAGCTCTTCAAAAAGAGGGGTAGGAAATCCCTATCAGAGCTTTGAGCTAACGATGGCTCTATGAAAGGTCAAGTAAAACTCACATACATGTTCTATGCTAGGAGGGGAAGGTCCTTCCTAAGGACTCATTAAGGTTGTTTCATGGAATGTTAGGGGTTTAACTGCCCCTAACAAGTAGAGGCTATTAAAATATTGTCGATCCTCTTTTAGCCGAGAATTAGTTTTGCTTCAAGAGACTAAATTGGGAGATGTGGACTTAGCTTCCTTTGGTAAATGTTTAGGCTTTAGGTAGATCATAGGAACCCCAAGTGTTGGGGCCTCTGGGGGTCTAGCTATTATATTGGATCCTTGTAGTATCCTTCTTTCTCCCCTAGCATCTAATCATAATTGGATAAGTGGGAGGGTAACTTGTCTCAAGAACAGTCTAGAGTTTGTCATTATGACTGTGTATGGGCCAATCCTTAATGGTGATAAAAAAAGAGTCTAGGAGGAAATTTAAAAATTTCATGAGTACCCAAAGTCAGCTATGTTTTATAGGTGGGGATTTTAATGCAATTATGCATCAACATGAGAAGCAGGGAGGCTTAGGCATTAATGCTCGTGCTTCTCTGGACTTCACAAATTGGATCTATATGAGTGGTATGCTAGAAATCAATATGGTCAAGGATGTCTTTACTTGGAATAACCGTAGGTTAGGATTTAGCAACATTGCAGAGAAACTGGATAGATTCTTTGTTTTGTGAAGTCTCATAAACTTTCCCTTCACCCTGGAATCTTCAATTTTACCTTTTTTAGGATCGGATCATTATCCCATTTTACTAGACATTTAGGGGGAAGTTATCCCAAAGAGATGTCATTTTAAATTCGAGAATATGTGGCTTAAGGCTGATCATAACTTGGAGCTTCTAAAAGAATGGTGGAATGGAGCCATGGTATCAGGGTCTGGGATTTTTAAGGTTGTTAATAAACTTAATATTATCAAGCAAAATCTCATTTAGTGGAATAGGGAGTGCTTTGGCAATATCTTTGATAAGAAAGCTCAGGTGGAAGCTGAGTTGGCAGAAGTTAATGAGCAAGTAATGAGATATGGGATGGATGCAAATTTGTTTCTCAAAGAGAAGAAACTGGTGTCAGACCATGAATCTATTCTTTCCAAAGAAAAAGTCTTCTAGAAACAAAAATCTAGAGAGACTTGGTTGGAGGCAGGTGATAAGAATACCAAATTTTTCCACAATAGCATATGGATGAGAAGAGTTAGAAACCATATCTCTAGAATTAAGTTAAGTAATGGCTCTGAGGTGGCTAATCCTATAATTATTGCGAAAGAGGTTTTTGATTTCTTTTCTCTTATCCTAAACTCGAATTGGAGCCCTCACAACTTTGACCAAGACATGTTTATCAAGTACATCCCTAGGCACTTAAATAAAAAGCATTCTGATGTTCTAACTGCCAAATTTTCTCTAGCAGAAGTTGAAGCTTCTCTTAAGCGAATTAGCCCAAATAAATCCTCTAGGTTGGATGGCTTTCCTACTAGCTTCTTCCAAGTATGATGGCCATTCCTTGGTGAGGAAGTTACGACAACTCTAGAAGGAATGAGAAACTCAGGTAACATCCTTAAAGATATCATCAACACCTTTTTGACCCTTATCCCTAAAAATGACAAACCGGAGCATTTTGATGAATTTTGACCTATAGCCCTCTGCAATACTATTTATAAACTTTTCACCAAAACTCTAGCTAATAGGCTTCCAAAACTCCTCCCTTCTATTGACCAGTGAGGAACAGACAGGTTTTGTCCCTGAGAGATCTATTTATGATGGGGTCATTATAGCTCAGGAGGCTATCCACTCTATCCAGAAAAATGGGAACCCTAGTATGCTCTTAAAGTTAGATATTAGGAAAGCTTATGATAAGGTGAACTAGATATTTCTATGTAGATTCTTAGAAGCTTTTGGCTTTCTAGCTACATGGATCAATCTGATTTTTGAATGTATATCTACACCTAAATTCTTTGTTCTGATCAATGGTACCCCTAAAGGTTTTTTTAGCTCCTCTAGGGGTTTGAGGTAGGGTGACCCCCTCTCCCCTTTTCTCTTTATTATTATGGATGAAGCATTGGGTAGATCGATCTCTAGAGCTAGGGAGGCTAGTTAGTTAGCAGGGATTAGAATTACTAGTAACCTTGATCCTATAACACACCAGCAATTTGTTGATGACACTATGCTATATGGGTGTAGTGATCTAAGTGAGGCTCAGGATTTCAAGCTTATCTTGGATTCATACTCTAAGGCGGGGGTCAGGAAATTAATCTGCCAAGTCTGAAGTCTTCTTTTTTAATACTCAAGCAAGTTTACAAACTAGCATCTGTGGTATTCTGAATTTCAATCTAGGAAGCCTTCCTTGTAAATATCTTGGATTGCCCTTGGATAAGGGCTCAGGGTCTTCTAATCTATGGGATAAAGTAGTTGATAAGATCAAAAATTGGATAGCAACCTAGAAAGGCAGGTGGCTATCCTCTGCAGGGGGAGCTACACTGGTTAAATTGGTTCTAGCAACTATGCCTGTCTATCAACCCTCATGTTTTAGCATGCCTCAGTCTACAAAGTAAGCATTAAATAGACATCTAAGATCCTTCTTTTGGCAAGGGGTAGAGGAGAATAAACGTATCTCCTTAATGGCCTGGGATAAGATTTGTAGGCCCAAGTCTGTAGGGGGTATTGGGATTAAGGATTGAAATTCAGACCAAGGTGTTAGGAGCTAAATTATTTTGGAAAATGTTTCGGTCTCCCCATCTAAAATGGGCCCAAATCCTCTTTCATAAGTATCTCTGAGGTAGAGACCATATGAGTCTCTTTAGAGATCCCTCACCTCTAAGAGGCTCGCGTATTTGGAACTTTATGTTGGATTGTAGGAAAATCATCTCGGACAAATTGACTTGGAATCTAGGCAAGGGTGATAAAGCCCTCTTCTGGTCTGACTCTTGGGGGGATTTTCCTAGTCCTTCAGCATTGCTGGAATCTATTTGGGGCAGATATGTCAAGGACTATATCTCACCCTTTGAGGGTGACTTAGCCATGGGCTAGTCATGGAGATCCCTTGATCAGGTAAACATGCCAGCTAGGGAGAAACTATTGCTTCAAGATATCCTAAGGAAAAGGATGGTCACTTTCAATTTAGGGTCAGATGCTATGGTTTGGGATGGTTCAAAATTGGGGGAATATTCCTCTAAAGATAGCTATAATCTCCTCCTTAATCAACAACTCTCTTTTGCCTCCCCGGTCCCAGTAGCCTTGTGTTGGGATAAGTTGTGTCTGCCAAAGGCTGGGGTCTTCTCTTGGTTAACCCTCCAAGACAAGATTCTCATAGCCGATAGATTTAAAAAGATGGTCTATGAAGGTCCTAGTAGATGTCCTTTGTGTGAAGGGGCAGAAGAAGATAAAGATCATATCCTTCTCAACTGCAACTATGCATCTAAATGTTGGTTGTGGTTGTGCAATAAATTAGGATGGTCCTCTGCCTTTCCTAACTCCATCCTTGGTATGTTTCAAGCTTGGCCACACCTTTTTAAGAATTCCCTTTATGGAGGGTTGTGGATCTTAGCTCCCTCTCTGGTTATCTAGGAACTTTGGAAGGAATGCAATAGGAGGCTCTTTAAGGAAAAGAAGATGGATCGGTCCCTTTTAGTAATCAAAATAGAAGCTTCAATTGTTGAGCTTTTAAATAGTAGAATCTCTAAATTCCCCAGCACCCTCTCATAAATGATCTGTTGGGATGAGAAGATCAGAGGGAGATGGTTTGGTTTGACGATCTCTTCCTTCATTGGTATAGGTAGCTCCAAAACTCAAGAGTTGAGGAATGCTTGTAAGTGGATAGCCCCTAAAATGGGCTAGTTTAAGTTAAACTTTGATGGAGCATCTCGTGGTAATATAGGTCCTGCAGGTATTGGTGGTTGTCTACATGATGAAGTTGGGAAGGAATTGGCTAGGGCAGCTAAACCTATAGGACTGGCATCCAACAATAGGGCTGAAATTTTATCCCTCATTGAAGGTCTTCTTCTCTGCCAAAATAGGGGCATTCACAAATTGGCTATTGAAGGAAACTAGGCCATCATCATTAATGGCCTTAGAAAAGGCTCCCTTTCTGATTGGAAACTAAATGCGCTCTTGACTAGAGCTCTTTGTCTCCTAAAAAATTTCAAGAAATTGACCTTCAACCATATCTATTGAGAAGTAAATTCTAGAGCGGATGAATTGGCTAATGTCGGAGCTGATGGTCCATTTATAAGTTAATAGAAGAACCCTTCTCAGATTATTGTCTCGAGCCTTATAAGATTTTATGACTTTTAGTATGAAAATGTATTTAGAGATATGGTTAATCTATATAGACATGCATTCATTCATATATATCATTACTATTGATATATATATGCATGGATATATAGGTATTAATGTTTATATAGACATTGTATACTAACAAGAATAAAAGGTTATGAGTCTCTTAAAAGTTTTCCTTATCTATCTTTTCTCGCCCTATAATCACAATCTAGATTATTTTATCTTAGGCTTTAGCCAAATTTTAGAGAAAGTTGCTTCGCTTTTTCGGACGTCCTTTGTCAGAAGCTCCCCTCAATTAGTACCAATTGATAGTATTTGAGTAATGATGATATGATTCTCCTTCTGTGTTTTAAAGCCTTTTATCTATTGCTTGGTTGCCTAGAGGCAGCAGTAATTATTACTTAGATCATGGAGATCGCTTCAAATGCATCCAGACCCTCTGATCTCGATCATCTACATGTATCTTGCATTCGTCTACGACAAGATGAGTTGTATCTCTCAATTCATTACAACTCTTTCTCTATTTAAGTTTGTTTGGCCACGGTTTTGGCTTATCTTTCATTTTAGCTTTGATGGATACTCTGCTAAGACTTCTAGGGCTCAAACGGTAGATGGCCTTTGTAGGAGAAAACAAAGAGGAAAGAATGAAGGGCATTTTGGTTCATCCAAATCCCCTGGTTATCAGAGCTATTATGAAAACCTTGGGGAGGGATTATATCTTAAATGATGATAGGACTAGAGCTAATCAAGATATTGTAGCGATGTTCTTGGCAGTGGCTATGCATCTTGATAAAGATAGGAATGTAGTAGTGAAACTCTACAAAAAGCTCTTTAAGAAAGAACTGTTGGGTGAATTATAGTGGGTGGTGGTCAATATTGATCAAGAGCTCATAACTCCTAAGCCTCGCGATTATGATATCCTTATTAGGATGAATAATCCAGTGCTGCAATACCCTATCCTGACTATAGAAGATCCTATGGATTTTGAAGCCTATAGTCTAGTCAGGAGCAAGAATTTTTTCTTCCTTTTATCGCTCTTGTAGGTTAAAAAACCTCTGTGCAACAAATGGTTTGTTAATTATCTCAAAGAAGAGAATATTACAGTGATCTCGGATGAGGTGACAATTCCTCCCTCCCTTGCCTCCCCCTCTGTAGATTTTCCAGCTAGCTCAAGAGCCATGGCTCCTCGGGAGTGGGGAAGGAGAGGATGAGGCTTCTACTGCTGGAAGGATGGTTCCTTTTTTGTCTATAATATGTATCTAGTTTTCTCCCTTTCTTGTGGAGCTATCTCTCACTTTACTTATGGCTATCGATAGATACTCTCTAAAACTATAGATACTCTCGTAAATTCGAACTTGGTTATGGATTTGGGGTTGATTTTTTTTCTCTTTCTCAGATAAATGATATTTACACCTCTATTTAAAGCTTTCATCCAGTTATGTTTTGAGATCTTAGCATTTTTTAAATATCCTCAGCTATCAGATACTCTATGTATATATATTCATATATATACATGTATATATATACATATACATATATATATATTCATATATTTATATTTATATATACATACATATATAATTAGTTTCTTATTTAATCTCTCTTTCTATATACTTATTCTATATAGGTAAGTATACATATATATATGCATGTTTTTATACATATATAGGTATATATTTACTTATGCTTTACATATATACATTCTCTCCTCATTTTTCCATATAGTTTTCAGCGTATTTATCTGCTTTCTACAATAGGATTCTTATGATCAATTCTTTTCTCTGGATATTAAGGCTGATGTCTATCTCCTTCTTAGCAGCTCATGGTTGATATTTTATTTTAAAAAGATAATGAATTATTAGTCAAATGTTTATCCTTGTTTGTATTTGGAAGGCTATAAATGGTCTTTGGTAGCATCTTTGCATGACTTGGCTCAGTGATTCTCCTCAAATTTTTTGGCAGAAGAGGGGAGAGTATTATTGTTGGCTTCATATCTTTCATATATGGTCTGCAGGTTCCTAATGTTTTCTTTTAGGTTTCAAGGAGCTATGCATTTTTCATCTTGAAGGCTGAAATTTACATGTGGTTAGCCTTCTCTGCTAACCTCTCATTAAGTACTTTATGCAACATATTTTGTAGGTTGGAATTGATTAGCCTAATAGGGCCTATTCTTAGGAGAACCTGGGTTCTATTTCTCTCTCAGAATTTTTGAATCGGGCTTCCTAAGATTAAGATACAGGCTTTCATGGGCATAGCAATTCTCTTCTTGGCTCATATAGCTCTCTAGGATTTAAACTCATTGCTTGGGCTTATAGCTTAGTTGGTGGGATCCTCCCGGGAGCATTGTATCTGCATCTCTTCTACTTCTCCTCTGTTATGTCTCTCCTACTCTTTGTATCATTAGATTCTGATCCCCTAAGGGATCTAGGCAAGACCGGAGGTTTTGTTCCTCCATTATTTCCTACCGATGCCCACACTGAATGGAGGATGTAATTATTTTTAAATTAATAAAAAATTTCAGGCCTTGGCCTTTTACCGATCAAAAATAAATAAAAGAAATTTGATATAAATATTATAATAGTATTATGTTATCTATATCATGAGTGTTATTAATGATAGGTGTTATTTCTTATTATTAAATATAGGATTGTTGTTTGATAAACATATTAATTTATTATTGACTAAATAAAGTTGTAAAAGTTATGATGTGTATTGATGTTTATCAATTACTATTATGTAGTATATTACATTGAGATGAAAATATTTACAAATTGACACACATCGCATAGAATTTAATACCATGAATGAAAAAAATGTATATATTTGGAAACGCCCTACCACCTCCCACCTTGTGTTTAGGTTGGAACAAAACGAGTCCATAATATTAGTTATAGTAGTAAAATCCATCCATTTCCTTGTGAAGAAAATTAAAAGATTTAATTTAGACTCATATTACCATTAACATCATCTAAAATTCCATGGGAATTATGATTCATCCTATTGAGAAACCAATATCAACTTACAAGATTCAAGAACTTTCACAAATAATTTTTTTTATATAATAACAATACTATCATACAAATACCAAAAAGGTAGCATAGTTGGCTTGGGTCATGGGTTTGATCCCCATTAGTTCCAGGTTCAACTTTGAGGCCTTGTACTTACTCTATGGATTTAGCAAGTGGGTTGTTGGGTCCATCTCTAGAGACTAGTCTCACCTCAACTCACCCCAAATGGGTGTTGGGATGGGTCATGGGGATACCCTATGACAACAAAAAAAAATACTATCATACAAGTGACTTGATGAAGGAGAATCCAAGTGTGTAAGAGCAATCTCTCTTCAACCAATAAAAATTATTTAATTTGTTTAAGTTTGGTGTTTTTCAGTAAGGGCTAAATGCAAGCTATCATATGAATCCATGCATCTAGGAAAATGTCTAAGGGACATAAGAAGTTAAAATCATTTAATATTTGTGGCTTATGTGTAAAATCAATTATAATTTTCAAGTGTGGGCACATATTTATATCATTTTTAAAGATAAGATCAAGAAAATTCCCATCTTGGTGTGTAAACAAGGAAGCGTAAGAGTAATGCATTCATATGTATTAGGTAGTTACATTGAAAATTGAAAAGGAACCTATTTATGCACCCACTTTGGAAAATTGAAGAGACACTATCTTAGGCACTCTCCTAGGCAAGTTGAAGATTATCTATTAGCTATGTGTTGCATTTTTTAATTTCCATGTGTTTCTCTCCAAGAGAAGGCATGGAATTTCCAAGAGGCACAAGAATGTTATAAAAAAGGAGACTTGGGCTAGTGTTTAGGCATCCAGAGTTGAGTACATCATCTAGAGTGGAGTGGATCATTTAGAGTGAGTGATCAACCAAAGTTGAGAAGAATTATTCTTCAATTGAGAGTTCAGTAGTAGTTACATCTTGCAGAGTTGTAAATATCAAGTGGCTAATATTTTGTAATTTATTTATTTTGAGAAATATAAGAAAATTTGTAATCTTGGGTGGAGTAACCCTCATATAGTGTAATAAAGCATGTTTTTTGAGGTGTGTTATGGGATTTCGTATCGTTAGTGATACAAAGAAAGAGTTCCCAAAAGTGTAGACAGAACATTGAATATGAGGAATTTGTCACCAAAATTTTAGGGTAGAATGAGATATTTCTTGTAGATGTATGTGCAAGTTGCAATAGAAACTACTTAGAGGATTTATTAAGCAGGGGTTACTAAGTTTGTAAATAGATCATTGAGTCTTAGGTTGTTTACAATAAAATTTGAGCATTTTGGTAAGAAAATTTGTGTTGAGTCTTCTTTAATCTTTGAAGATTCTTGCTAGATTATTGTACTTAAGAAAATCGAAGAAAGAAAGATAAGAGAGGAAAACAAAAATATGCAACAACATATGGATGAAATGAGAGAAAAAATAGAAAGGAGAGAATCAAAGAAGAACAGAGATGAGGTTGATTTTCTTTCTAATGGCATATTGATTGAAAGAAACAAGGAAGACATAGTAGAGTTCTTTGCATGTGGTACTAAAGAAGAAGAAGAGGAAGAAGAAGCTATCATATAGGACTTGGGAGGTCTAATATTTGGTGGATATGAAAAGATTTTGTAGAAGACACATGTCTATTGAAAGACATGCAAAAAGAGATTGAGGAAGTTGCAGGTCTCTTGTTTGATGAGAACACCAATGAAGACATGGATATTAAAAGAATAAATAGCTTCTTGTAAGTCGAACCTAATAAGAAGGTGGGAGAGATTGTAGTAGTAGAAGAATAATGAATCACCTTGATTAAAAATGAATGGGCATGTATTTAAGAAGGTATGAAAGAAGAAAAGAAAGATATTGTAGTTGTGGGTGGTGTTATAGTAGATGAAGATGAGAAATTTCCTTTGAATGGCATGAGGATGATGGAGAGTATGGAGCAGACAAGCATAGAGAGGTTGGTTGTAAAGAAAAAGATATTGAAAGAAGAAAATATAATAGATATTGTAGAAGAGGATACTAGAGAGATGTATATTGAGGTGGTGAGTGTAGAGGAGATTGGAACAGATGAACTTGTCTTTGAGGAGGAAACCAAAGAAAGAGTTGCAACAATGGATGAAACTAAGGTAAAATTTAAATTTTTAGAATATTGTTATGAAGATGGATGTGGGCATAATGAGGTAGAAACAAAAGAAAGTCCTTTAGAACAACAAAAAAGGTAAGAAGATGATTTACTAATGCAGATTGCAATGGTAGAAGAAGAGTGGAGTTCATTGCAGGTAAAAGAGATGATACAATTGCATGTCGTGTTGAAGGTATGAAAGAAGAGAACAAAGTTGGAGTTTTAGGAGGTGATGAGAAGGTAAAATATTTTCTTATTAAATTTAATAAATTAATATAATTTTCATGTTGAGATGGATGAGTTAGTGAATATAGAAGAGATGGTTCAGATGGATTTTATTAGTGTTGATTGGTATGCAGAAAAATATATGTATGATGTTGAAGAGTTTAGTGTAGATGCATTTTCAAGGAGGTGGTCTCAGACTATTGTGGGTTGAATCCCATAAGATTAGATAAGAGTGAGAATTGAATTTGGAGGAGGAGGTCATATGATGTTGGAACCAATTCCTCATTGATAAAGAGAAGTGCAAAAAAATATGGAGGACGTCAAATTCTGGTAGAATTGATTCCACATCAAAGAAGAAGAGTACAAAATAGAGTTGTCAAAGAAGGAGATTACTTATACCAACTAGGTGCTAGAAGAGGAGAAAGAAGGACCAATTGGACATACCTTTTATGGTGATGGGGTTTGTTGAAGGTTGTTTAGAACCTAAAAGGTTGGCTCTACCATCCAGCTCCATTTTGTAAGACCAAACTCACAAAAATTTCCTACCCTAGGTGTCTAATGTAGGAGCATCCAAGGGTGTAAGAGAAATCTTGTATCAACCAAAAATATTTATTTAATTTTTATAAGTTTGGTATTTTCAACAAGGGCTAAATGAAAGCTATCATATGACTCCCCACATCTAGGAAAGTGCCCATGGGGACATAGGGGTTGAAATTATTTAATATTTGTGGCCTATGTAAAAGAAATTGTAATTTTCACATTTGGGCACATATTTCTACCATTTATAAGGCTAAAATCAAGCAAATACCCATCTTGGCATGGAAAGGAGGAAGGGGAAGAGTCGTGCATTCATATGTATTAGGTAGTTACAAAAAAAATTAAAAAGATACATCTTTAGGAACCCACTTTAGAAAATTGAAGAGATGTCATCTTAGGTGCCCTCCTATGGAAATTGAAAAATAATCTATTGGCTATGTTTTGCATTTATTGATTTTAACATGTTTCTCTCCAAGAGGGGGCATGGGATTTCCAAGAGGCACAAGAGTGCTATAAAAAGGAGGCTTGGGCTAGTGTTTAAGCATCCAGAGTTGAGGGGTCATAAATTAAAGTTGAGATGAATACTCCTTTATTTGAGAGTCTAGTAGTATTTACAACTTGCAAAGTTGTAAGCCCAAGTGGATAATATTTTTTTATTAATGAATTTTTAATTCATTTCTTTTGAGAAATATAAGGAAATTTTTTTCTTTCAAATTTGTGTTACTCTATTTGTTATGCTATGCATGAATCTTGGGTGGAGTAACCCTCATCTAGTACAAAAAAGTATGTGTTTTGGTTTGTGTTAGGGGTGCGCCCATCATCATGACAAAAATAATATAACAAGATCTTTGTATATGTAGGATGAGAAGGAAGAAATAAGATAGGAGTAAATAGATGGCGAGCCCTAAAAATGTGTGACACATGTGAGAACACTTGGGACATATGCAAAATATCTATGAGGTGAGATAAAAAAAAATTAAAAAGAATTTGAGTGTTCTTAATCATGGTGTGAATAAGTCTACTATGTAAAATTAAAATAGATAAGTAAAACCTCTTTTCACACTAACACCCCCTTAAGTGATACTTAAGGAGAAAGTCAAAAACTAAAAATGAATCTTGACAACTAGGTTTGATGAGGTACTCATGTATAATTAAATTATCTCACAATTGGACAGAAAACCTTATGGGAAAAAACCCTCTCCAAAAAATAATGAAAAGGACGAATAAACCTTCTCAAAAATGTGTTCTTAAAATATAAGAACATGGACAATTTCTAAAGCATCTAGAAGTTACATAATTCACTAAAAAAAACAAGTTTCTATTGGAATCAAAGAACCATCCAATGAATGTGTATTGCAATAAGAAAGACACAAAAAAATACATGAGTACCCTCAATTGCACTTTTTGTCTATATATGAATAGATGAAAAAACACATAAAAATCTATAAAGTTAAAAATATAGATGGTACTATAATCAAATAGACACAAAAAATCTACATATGTGAGCCTAATGATACTTCTATATGTATACATGAAGCTCTACATAAGTGCTAGAGTCTAAAAAATACAAATGAGCTAATAAAAATAAAAGGTTACCTCCATTATCTATTGAAACCAAAGAAATATTAGCATAATCATATGATGACACCTCATCATAATATTTACAAGGGAGAGGTGTTGGCATATTGACTCAAATGTCATGAAACAAAGGTTTACAAAGAGATGTGGCATAACATCTAATATGATATATGAGAAACTAAAGAGGGTGTGCAAGAACAATGCATATAAACATGAGGCCAAAATGTTGAATTCTTCATTATAGAAAGACACTCATTTGAAAAAGTTATGATGGAAACTAATAAGGCATATACACAATCCCCCATGCGGAACTTTATATTTAGTGTGAGTACAAAAGGGTACAATATGACGTGCAGAAAATCCTCTAACGGTACACAAAATTAGTTTTGGCACTTTATCTTGGTGCATTTGTAAATAAATGTATTAATATAGAATTATTAAAAGTCTCCAAAATAGGACTATGAGATAAAACAATGAGACTCAACACATCCCATTTGCTACAAAATATGCAATTATCCCATAGGTTTTTTCTTTATCATAGAGGGAGACTCATGTCATGTTGCCTTTTCTCATAACCTATCTTATGGCAAAAGATTCTCATTTACTTTCACCAATGTTCCCCATCTTCTTAAGATCCCAAAAACTTATAAGTGTGGATGTATGGCCAATTTTCCAAGTCAATTTGTAAATTGTCAAAGTTACAGAGTTCTTCTTTCTAGCATGAATTTTCCCCCTTGAGTCAATTTTCTTCTATTATTTCATTAGTGTTTAAAACTTCCCCCTTCAAGCATACATAATGAGAATACCCTGCCTTAATTCTCTTCTCCTATTGGCTATCAAAATTTTCCATCCCAACATATCTCTTTGCCAAACCCCACTCCTTAACACACACTTTTCAAATAGTCATAATTCCTCTCACCACCATGACTCCCTTCTAAACCTAAATCCTTGAAATGTGGTATAAGTCATGAGATATCCCTAATTATCTAACTCTAATCACTTTATCTCTCACTATTCATCCCACCTAATACCTAACACATCAATGCATTGCAATGCTTATTATTGACATGTGTCTCTAGCTATGGTACCGTGTCACTAATTATATTATTTACATGGAGGATTTGGATCCATGTGTATTCCTACTATGGGAGCTAAGTATTATACCCTAGCTATCATTAATATGGTAGTTAGGGTTTGTACATAAAAATATTCTTACCATTAATGTCGAGAGTTATTGTAAGTTTTGATTTTCCTCCAGGCATCCCCATTAAATTTTTGTACATGTAGACATATATTTTGGGCATGATTACAAGGAAAATGATAGTAGTTTTGATGCAAGTTTTGACATTATTTTTGTGGGAATTAAGGAATAAAGTCAAAATACAAGATTATTATGAAAATATTGAAAACCCTATCCTAAAGCTATTTTGAATCCTACCATTCAAGAACACCTATTTGAGGATAAAAATCCTTAGATCCATACAAGACCAAAGTATGAAAATATTGAAGAACATGTGCACTAAAGAATAACAACCCTTTTGGCCAAATGAGTGGTTCTCGCCTAGAAGTTGAATTTAAGCTTTAATAGTGGTTGATATTGGTGATATTGAGTCAACATCACACATATAGTTATCATGGGAGAATTAATTAATGATATTGTTGCTCCATGGTGATAGATTGGTGCAGGAGCACCTCGGACTTAGGCTTGTAGTGTTTTCTCAATTATGGCTTGTACTGACCCTATCCAAGTCAGGTAGTGAATAAGTACTCTAGGAGGGTTCAAGAGTGAGTATTATGAGTGAAATATAGGCCTAGTAGAGTTAGTTTCTTCCTAGGTTTGCATTTTATGCATAAATAGTGGTTTGAGTAGGTAGTTGACCTTCTTGATGGTAAAAAGTGTCAAAAATTGGTATAGGAATTAAGGAGGGCTAAATTAGTCTTATAAATGTTTTAAAAGTCATGTGTGATGACTTAGAATAGGCCTCATAGGTTGAGAAGGCCAAAAAGTGAAAAGTGAAAAGTTGCAAAAAGTTGTCATGACAACTTTTGTCCTAAATTGGTTAGTGATGGATTTAGGGATTGTCCAAAGCCCAAGGATGACTCCACACATGGGGAATGATATAACAACCCTCTCTTGCATGGTTACCCAAGTTGGAGCTATTGTTTTTTTAAGATCAACAATCTGAAACTACTCATTTTCAAACTTGTTGGCAGCATTTTGGCTTCTTTTGTTCATTTTGTAATTTCAAATAGATTGAATCCATTGATCCAATAATGGATTGAGTTTATTTTGTGTGTTACAGAGTTGTTAGTTCCATTTCAAGCTTTGTAAATAGTTTGTATTAGTGTTTCTTGTTTTGGTTTGCAAACAACCAGTTTTGGCTTGTATATAGCAGTTTTGAGTAAAATGGTTGCCCCATGAATTCCACACATGCTACCATCACAACCTATTGGAAAATGGAAGGAAACCACTTTTAAACTATACATATGTAGGGACAAGTGCTGGAGATGACATTTGATATGATTGTCACCTTGTTCTAGGCGAGTCCAGGAGCAACCCGGCTAGAGGAGACAAGGTGAAATTGAAGTGCAAAGTGTAGGGGTGAATGCCAAACCACCAACTAAGATTTTGAAGGGGTCCATGAAGTTATTAAAAAGTCTCCAATGCAAGGGTAAGCTTTGACAAATTCATTTGTTTCCCAAACACCAACTTGACCAGTCATTGCCGGTTAGAAGGCCTAAAAACCCTTCAAACCCCTCATTTTGGGGTTAGGAAATTGTACGATGGAGTAAGGAACCAAAACCACAAAAATAAATTGAGTTTAGATGAGTCATTGAATAAAATCCAAAATTTCTATGGGGTTTTTTGGACCATTTTCCTCCAAGCCCTATAAAACCGGATTTTGGAGGCCTAATTGAGGCTCTTTCCTTGTAGACCTTTTCTAGGCAAAATGGTGAAATTGGTAAGGAGGGAAAAGAAAGAAAACCTTTAAAGGACCCAAAAGGAATTGAAAACATGTTAGTAGCCACCTCCACACCTCTACATCAACTCATAATAGTAGGAGGTCAAATTGACAAGTTGAAGCCAAGACAGCAATGATGAGCACATGGGTAGCATTGTGAATTGGTAGGGTTCCTAGCTAAAACACCTAAAGAAAACACCTTGGAATGGTTAAGAAGAAATCCATAGAAGAGATTGAGAAGGAATTGGAGGTATAGAGTGCAATTAGGCCTGGAGAGTTGGTGGAATTGAGCAACACCAACAAGGTAAAGTGTTAGCAAACTAGGTGAACCCCATCAAATTTGTATCAGAGCCTATAAGATTTGGGCTAGGTGAGTAGATGTCCTTGGTGGAATCTATAGGAGATAATAACATGGTGACCAATGTAGAGTTTGCAAAGAAAGTGAATGATTAGGAGGAAGAAAATAGACTCCTCAAGGAGAAATTGTTTGAATTGGAGAGTAAGCTTGGTGAGATTGAAACCAAGGTAGATGAAGTGTTGGTAAAGGTTGAAGGAGCAGAAGGGAAGGGTAAAGAAGTGTCAGAGATTGACAAAGTACCTGAACCTGACCCTATCCTAGAACACAAACCTTTCCTGAAGGCATTGAAGGCCTTAAGTGGTAAATCACTAGAAGGATTGCCATTTTTCACTGGTAAGATGGAGGCAGAAGTGGTCCTAGAATGGATAGAAGGCATGGAGAACCATTTTGAATGTGAAGGCATAATTGAAGCCCAAAGATTCAAGGTAGCCAAGTCAAGGATGAGAGGAGCTACTCTCACATGGTGGAAATTTTTGCAAGATGAGAGGAAGAAATTGGGAAAAGCACCCATCTCTTCTTGGAAAGGGATGTTAGTCAAGATCAAAGAAGTCTATCTCCCTGATGACTATGAAGTGCAAATTCATAGGAAGAGACAAAACTTAAGACAAAAAGACCTTGATGTCAATAGTTATACGGAGGAGTTTCACAAACTTGGCCTTAGATATCATGCAATGGAAGAAGAGAGTCTCAAGGTTGCTAGGTACCTAAATGGTCTATGGTGAAACATACAAGAAGAAATCAGTCTAATGAGCCCAAAAATAGTCCATCAAACCTATCAACTTGCCTTTAAGGTGGAAGAAAAATAGAAAAGAAGACATGACTCAAGTAGAAATAGGGGCATAGGTAGAGGAAAAGACAATAGAGGCCATAGGTGAGGCTTTGGAGGAAGAAGTTTTGAACAAAGAACACAAGGAGAGTCTAAACTCACTGAGCAGCAAGAGAGTGGCACTAATAGAGGAGGATTCAATAGAGGAAGGGGTCCAATAGTGGTTTTAGAGGAATATCTAGTGGCCAAGGTAGAGGTTCCTCATATTTTGCAACAATGAAGTGTTACCATTGCAACCAACTTGGTCATCCAGCATATATGTGTCCAAAGAAGGGATCATCATCACATGGTGGTGAAAGAAGAGTGAACTATCTTCAAGAAGAGTCTCCAAGCAACAAGACTTCAGAGGTTGCCTTAGAGTCATAGGTAGGTGACAACTTGATGATAAGGAGAACTTTGATCAAAGAACTAGTCAAAGAAGAGCCAAGCCAAAGAAGGTCCTTATTTAGGATCAAATGCATGATTATGGACAAAGTTTACAAAGTGATCATTGATTCAGGGTCTACAAACAACATTGTGTCAGAAGAGGCAGTGAATAAGCTCAAATTGCAAAGGATACCTCATAACAACCCTTATAGAGTCACTTGGTTGAACAAAGGCCAACATGTCCTAGTCAATGAGCAAGCATGGGTGGATTTTACCATTGGGAGGCATAAGGACAAGGTGTTATGTGATGTCCTCCCCATGGATGCATGCCATATTCTATTAGGAAGACCATGGAAATTTGATAGACAAGATATTCATGATGGAGCCAAGAATGCATACTAATTCAAGAAAGATGGAGTCACATACAAGATTCAATCTATCCTTGAGGAAGGTGAAAAGAGGGCAGCAGGTCCTAATGTTCTTTTGGTGAGTGAAAAGTAGTTCTTGAAGACACTTGAAGAAGGTGAAGGTATAGGGTTTGCACTAGTAATGAAGCCTAAAGAGGAATACAAGAAAGAGCAGCCAAATTTTCCAATAGAGGTGCAAGATTTGTTGAAGAAATTCAGAGGCATAGTAAGTGATGGACAGCCAACCACCTTACCTCCTAAGAGAACCATAAGCCATCAAATAGACTTCATTCTTGGAGTATCCTTGCCTAATAAGATAGATTATAAAATGACTCCCCAACAAAATGTTGAGATTTCCAAGCAAATCCAAGAGCTCTTAGACCAAGGCCTAATTGGGAAAAGCATTAGCCCTTGTGTTGTCCCTACCATGTTAGCCCCAAAGAAAGGTGGTACTTGGAGATTATGTACTAATTCTAGAGATATAAATAGGATCACCATCAGATATAGGTTCCCAATTTTTAGAATAGAAGACCTAATGGATTATTTAGGGGAAGCCAAGTACTTCACCAAGATTGACCTTAAAAGTGGATATCACCAAATTAGGATTAAGGAGGGTGATGAATGGAAAACTGCCTTTAAGACAACAGAGGGTCTTTATGAGTGGCTTGTAATTCCATTTGGCTTATCCAATGCTCCAAGCACCTTCATGAGAGTCATGAATGAGGTGATGAAGGACTTCATAGGTAAATTTGTGGTGGTATACCTAGATGATATTCTCATTTTCAGTAAGGATAGGGCAGATCATATTAGTCATTTGCAAGATGTATTACAAAGATTATATGATGAAAAGTTAACCATGAACTTGGATAAGTGTGAATTTGTTAAGAAGGAGTTATTTTACCTTAGGTTTGTGTTGTCTCGAGGAAACCTCAAGATGGATCACAGCAAGGTTGAAGCCATAGTAAATTGGCCTACTCCTAAGTCAGTAACAAAGGTGAGAAGCTTCCATAGACTAGCTCAGTACTACAGGAAGTTCATTAGGCAATTCAGTGCTATATGTGCACCAATGTTAGAAACCATTAGAGGTGGAATAAAGGCAAAGTTTTAGTGGGGTGAACAAGCAAACAAAGGTTTTGAAGCCTTGAAGGAGAAGATAGCTACTCAACCGGTACTAGTGTTTCCTAGTTTTGAGAAACTTTTCATAGTAGAATGTGATGCAAGCAATGTTGCAGTAGGTGTTTTTCTAAGCCAAGAAGAAAGACCAGTATCTTTCCATAGTGAGAAGCTAAGTGATTCCAAGAGGAAACACTCTCTAATGATCTTGAGTTATATGCTTTAGTGCAGGCTTTGAGGAAGTGGAGACACTATCTCCTTCCTAAGGAATTTGTAGTCTATACAGATAACCAAGCATTGAGTTTTCTAAACTCACAAGACAAACTCAGTCATAAACACATGAAATGGGTGGAGTACATGCAAGCCTACACATTCACAATTAAGCACAAGAAAGGGCAGTTAAATCGGGTTGTTGATGCATTAAGCATGAGACTTTTGACAATCCAAGAAATCCAATTGAGAAGCATAGGTGTTGATAGTTTTAGAGACTTATACCCAGAGGATGAAGACTTCTCAAATGCCTACAAGGTGTGTAAGGAGTATCAAAATCACTTCCATAGTGAGCATTCTGATTTTACTTTGCAAAATGGACTATTGTTTAGAGGTGGCCAGATTTGTGTACCTAGAGGCTCAATGAGAGAAAATCTCATTCAAGAGAAGCATAATGGCAGCCTTAGTGGACATTTTGGAGTCACTAAGACTCAAGAGTTGGTTCAGAGGTATTACTATTGGCCAAGGATGAATCAAGATGTGAAAAAGTGTGTGGAGACTTGCATAGTTTTCCAAAAGGCCAAAGGTACTTCTTCAAATGCTGGTTTATACCAACCTCTTCCCATCCCAAATAGAACTCAAGGGAATGCATTAGTATGGGCTTTGTAGTAGGTTTACCAAGGAAAAAGTAGAGATTTGACAACATTTATGTCATTATGGATATATTTAGCAAAATGGCTCACTTTGTGTCTTGCAAGACTACTCATGATGCATGCCAAATAGCTCATTTGTTCTTCAAAGAGGTACTAAGGATACACGGTTTACCCATGAGCATTGTTTCAGATAGGGACTCAGAGTTCATAAGTGACTTTTGGAAGACACTTTGGCAAAAGCTTGGCACCAACCTCTCTTTTGGGTCAGCCTACCATCCTCAAACAGATGGGCATACCGAAGTGGTGAATAGAAGCTGAGGGAACTTATTAAGGTGCCTTACCAAAGAGTATGGTCAAACATGGGATCAAGTACTCTCACAAGCTGAATATACATACAATGACACTATAAATAGGACTACCAGCAAGAGCCCTTTTGAAGTGGTCTATGGTGTGCACCCAAGAGGTATTTTGGAATTGAGAGACTTAGGTAGTGTAGCAGCAAGAAGTGGATATGCAGGAGACTTTTCTCAGTCAATGAAGGAGGTACATGAATCAGTCAAGTGAGAATTGATGGAAAACATAAGAAAACTCAAACAAAAAGTTGATGAAAGAAGGAAGAACCTCCAATTTCAAGTGGGAGATCTTCTCATGGTGCACCTAAAAAAAGTAAGGCTACAACAAGGAGTGCCTAACAAGTTGAAAATGAGAAGGCTAGGTCCATGTGCCATTCTAGCCAAGTATGGAGAAAATGTATACAATCTGGACCTACCTAGTGACATAGGATTGTCACCGGTTTTCAACATAGCAAACTTAGTTGCATACAAGTGACCAATTCAAGGTTTAGATTGCAATCACTCAGAGGTATCAGATGATGTGAACAACCTTCAACTACCAGCCAAACCAATTCCAAAGGCTAAGAAGGTGTTGAGTTTAAGGATCGCCAAGAAGGCAAGGACTCAAACCTATTGGGAGCACCTAATAAATGGTAGGGTATGGATGATGTTGAAGCTACATGGGTGCTTGAGACAAATTTTAAGAAGCTAGGCATTGATCAGAATCCGATTCCCAAGGAGGTGACATGATTTTCTTTTGTTTGGGAGAATGGTGCAGGAGCACCTAGGACTTAGGCTAGTAGTCTTTTCTCAATTTTGGGTTGTACTGACCCTAGCCAAGTTAGGTAGTGAATAAGGACTCCAGGAGGGTCCAAGAGTGAGTATGATGAGTGAAATGTAGGCCTAGTAGAGTTAGTTTTTTCCTAGGTTTGCATTTTGTGCATAAATAGTGGTTTGAGTAGGTAGTTGACCTTCTTGATGGTCAAAAGTGTCAAAAATTGGTATAGGAATTAGAGAGGGTTAAATTTTTCGTAGAAATGTTTTAAAATTCATGTGTGATGACTTATAATAGGCCTCATAGGTTGAGAAGGCCAAAAAGTGAAAAGTGCAAAGTTGCAAAAAGTTGTCATGACAACTTTTGTCCTAAATTGGTTAGCGATGGAGTTAGGGATAGTCCAAAGCCCAAGGATGACTCCACACATGGGGAATTCTATAAGAACCCTCTCTTCCATGGTTACCAAGGTTGGAGCTATTGTTTTTTTAAGATCAACAATCTAAAACTACTCATTTTCAGACTAGTTGGCAACATTTTGGCTTCTTTTGTTCATTTTGTAATTTCAAATGGATTGAATCCATTGATCCAGTATTGGATTGAGTTTATTTTGTGTGTTACAGAGTTTTTAGTTGCATTTCAAGCTTTTTAAATAGTTTGTACTAGTGTTTCTTGTTTTGGTTTGCAAACAGCCAGTTTTGGCTTGTATATAGTAGTTTTGAGTAAAATGGTTGCCCCATGAATTCCACACGTGCTATGATCATGGCCTATTGGGAAATGGAAGGAAACCACTTGTACACTGTACATATGTAGGGACAAGTGTTGGAGATGACATTTGATATGACCGTCACCTTGTTCTAGGCAAGTCCAGGAGCAACCTGACTAGAGGAGACAGGGTGAAATTGAAGT
The DNA here is from genome assembly GCF_030272615.1 of Cryptomeria japonica. Taxonomy (NCBI): domain Eukaryota; kingdom Viridiplantae; phylum Streptophyta; class Pinopsida; order Cupressales; family Cupressaceae; genus Cryptomeria; species Cryptomeria japonica. The sequence goes on along the minus strand of NC_081413.1, from coordinate 425,180,265 downwards.
GCAAAGTGCAGGGATGAATGCCAAACCACCATCTAATATTTTGGAGGGGTCCATGAAGTTAGTACAGAGTTTCCAATGCAATGGGAATCTTTGACAAATCCATTTGTTTCCCAAACACTAAATTTACCAGTCACTGTCAGTTAGAAGGCCTAGAAACCCTTCAAAACCCTCATTTTGGGGTTAGGACATTGTACGGTGGAGTAAGGAACCAAAACCAAAAAAATCACTTGAGGTTAGATGATTCATTGAATAAAATCCAAACTTTCTATGGGGTCTTTTGGACCATTTACCTCCAATCCCTAGAAAACGGTATTTTGGAGGCCTAATTGGGGCTCTTTCCTTGTAGCCCCTTTCTAGGCAAAATGGTGAAATCGGTAAGGAGGGAAAATAAAGAAAAAATTTAAAGGACCCAAAAGGCATTGAAAACATGTTAGTAGCCACATCCATACCTCTGCATCAACTCATACCAGGAGGAGGTCAATTTGACAAGTTGAAGCCAAGACAACCATGATGAGCACATGGGTAGAATTGTGAATTGGTAGGGTTCCTAGCTAAAACACCTGAAGCAAACACCTTGGAATGGTAAAGAAGAAATCCCTAGAAGATATTTAGAAGGACTTGGAGGTCTAAAGTGCAATTAGGTCTAGAGAGTTGGTGGAATTGAGCAACACCAACTAGGTGAAGTGTTAGCAAACTAGGTGAACCCCATCATAGATCTCATCGTCATCTTACTAATGTGATGTGTAGTGAGTTATCATAGTTCCTTGATTGAGAAGTTATAACATTGTGCTATATTATATAGAATTTTTATAGACTAACAAGATTAATTAACAGTTTATTATTACAACTGGTTAGCTATTGTTACTATTTTTATTGTAGTTTTTGTATTCCATTCAATTATTCCTAAACATTCTATAAAGAATTTTGACCTATTGAATATAAATATTGTTTACACTTTATATTATATTGTGGATCTAATTCATAATTAAGGTTGTCTATGTAATTGCATGAATGAAATGTATTTTTTATTAGTTTTCTAGATTCTAGTTTATATTAGAATTTACCATTTTAGGGCCTAACAATAAAGTATGAAGTATAATAATGGGATATTAAATGTGTTGCATAAATTCTAAAATAATGTAGGGTTTTATAAGGTTTTTTTTTAATATATTTCTCAGTTGTTAATGTTGTGAGTAAATGTTGATACAAATAAGGGCTTGTATCATACCAAATTAAATAATATCAAGTATATAAACTATTCACCCTAAATATTTGGTTGTGACATTACAAGGTATGTCAAACAAACTGATTTGAATAATATATACATAGGTTAACTAATATTTGTAGAAATATATTAGAAAGGACATTATAGTGCTACCAAATATTATCACAAACATGCACACATTCATAATATTTTATCAAGGATACTACAATGGTGTCAAGGCTAGTTTTCATACTAGCCTATGAATCATGGAATTCTTAAAGCTACTAATGTCTTGTAGAACAAGTTGTCGAGGATCCAACAATAATAAGAATAAAAGTAATGACAACAAGTAGAGAATATTGATTCAATCTATTGATAGATCCTTGAAACACTTTCCTTATTAGAGAAGAAGATAGTTAAAACCAAAGCCTCAAAAAGCCATAAAATGCACTACAAAATTAGAGACCACCCAATCAAGGGAATATTTGGATCTCTACACCCTTATGTACTATCATCTAACCTATCTCCAACACCACCTAGGCTACACACATTCTTGGGCCTTCTAGAAGATCTTGGAAACTGCAAGTGTCTTCATCCAATGCTCTCCTTGAAGTTGAATGATGACCACTTGAGCGACTCATTTTGCTAAGATACAAAGATTAGAATTTCTTTCTTATAGTTAGGGTTTACAAATTCTATTTGATTAATCCCTTTCTTTATACATTTCTGTAAGTACAAGTATATAAAGGTCAAGAACAACAAATAAAAGATAATTCAACAATTTGACACTTAGAATCACCACTTGATTTTTGCTTACAAACCCTGGTTTTTGCCATAGCATAATACAAAGTTCAATTCTCTTCAAAATTCTTCATGTAATAGAAAGTAGATGTTACAACAACTCAAATGCACTATTTATTTAGTTCAAATGGCCTAGACTTGGATTGGTAAGTCCCTTTTGCCATTATTTCTTGTGTGCTTAAACAAAGAATCTGTAACTAATAATTTTGAAGTTTGAATGTGCACCATTGATTTTGGATCATCATGACAAGACTTACGACCTAGATTGACTTGACTTGATTTGAAAAATCCATTGTGTGCATTGAAAAGTCTCAATTGGTCAATTTTTTTTGTGGAGGAAATCACTTTTTGATTTCATCATATAGAGTGCATACATCAACTTTGCCTTTTGACAATCATACACAAGCTTGTGGTGTCAGAACCAAGAGATCCCACAGGGCTTGACTTTATAGCTTAAAGACTGATGATGAGTAGCAACAAGTCATTGAGGAAATATAAGGTAAAAAAAGACTAGCACTTCAAATCACCACTAGGGTTTTTAATCCTTAGCCAAAATGAAAAGCCAAGCATGGTTTAATGACCTAGAAAATTGTAGAGAGCTACTAGGAGGTTCAAAAAAAAATTTAGAGGTGTGGAAGATCATGTAACCCTATACTTTCGTCCACCATACCCCTTTTAGGGAGTTGGTTTTTATTTTCCCTTGGCCAAAGTTTTAATTTTGCATCCTCACATCTTCCACATGGTAGCACGGCTTGAGTTGTCCAAGCTTCTATTTTCCCTTTGTCAAGAAGCTACGAGAGACTGATGCGTGGTGGGTCACTTTTTTCTCCCTGTTGGTAGGCCCACATTTTAAAAGGCATTTTAAGTATTTTGCAATGTGATAGTTCCTCATGAGGTGCCTTGTGCAGTTTTGTTAAGTTCCTAGGCCGCTCCCTCCTACGACCACATTTTTCTTATTAATACTGTAGACGTCTAAAAATGGTCAACGCTTGCGGAATCGTACTTTAACATTTGTGCATTGCCTTATTTTAGGGTTTTTGTGTCGCATTAACATTTCTCCTATGTCATGCACTTGGTCTTTATCATTTGCGAGCATCGAGTCCTTCTTTTGCATTCTTCAGTTGTCTCACTTTCGAATTTGGTCTTGTCGATAACAATCTTCAGTCATGATTTTGGTCAATCTTATCCTGTCGCATCAATGTGCATGCTCATTTGTCATCATTTTGGACATCGTCAATCCTAATTAGGGTTTTGTCCTCTTTTCAATCTTGTTGTTTTGCGATCGATTTGTCATTGATCATTGTCCACTTATCAATCTTGTCATTTTGCGATCGATTTGTCATTGATCGTTGTCATTTTCAATCTTGTTGACTTGCGATCGATTTGTCATCGATCGTTGTTATTTTCAATCTTGTCGTCTCGCGATCATTTTGTCATCGATCATCGTCTTTCTCAATCGTGTCAATTTGGATCAATTAGTCATTGTTCCTCGTCAATTGGTGCACTTATCAATCAAATCGTTTGTCAAGCATTGGTCCTTTGTCAGTCAGAATCATGATTAAATCGAATCTACATCAATTATCTTTTGTCAAGACCTAATCTTCTAAGGTTTTATGATTTATTCATTTAATCTTGTTTGTCATTTTCCCTCTAGGTTAAATAATTTATTTATTTATCCTAAGTCTTCTTGTCACAATTAAATGTTTACTTAATTGGATAATTAATTCCTCCTATTTTTGTAAATTAATTAATGAATGAAAAATTATTAATTAATTTACCTAATTTTCATCAATTTCCTAATTTCCAAGTCATCATTTCTAACCTAATTTTCTAATTTCTCCTAAATTCCTAAATGTCTATTTCTATTTCAAAATCTTGTCATAAATCCTTGCATAGCAATTTGTCATAAATTGTCATAAATTGTCATAAATCCTTGCATAGCAATTTGTCATACACTTGTCATAATTTTGCTATTCCTGATTTGCAATTTCCATTGGAATCTCTTCATGCTAATTTTATCTTTTCTCCAATTTGTCTATAAATTGGATGAATTTCTTCAATCAAGGTCCCCTACTTGGTCGAATCAATCATGCTTCTAGTATTCTTGCGCTATCGTCTTGTCTACTTGCTTTCACATCATGCTTATGCACTAGTAGGTGAGATCCACAAACAAAGCTATTTGAAGGAGAAAGAAGGAAAATGTAGCCACATGAAGGAGACATCCAATTTTGCAATGGTTTGCGTTTGAATTGATGTCTTGTTTTCATGTCTTTATTGAGTGTTTTTAGGATTGATCATTGCATTTGAGCTTTCATGATTGAGCTAGATTAATATTGATTTGCTTTGATGATTTCCAATTTCCTAGCTACATTAATTGGTGAACCCGATGTGAACTAACCCCCTAACCATGCTCTTGAGTGCTTTTGAGATGATTTGCAGGTGAAAAAAACCCAAGAAACAGGGTAATGCAGGCCTTTCTAGGCACTTCTGTGCCTGTGTACGAGCAATCTGCGCCTGTGTCAAGCATTTTGCGCCTGTGTCAGAGACTTATGCGCCTATGTCAAAGGGATCTGTGCCTGTGTTACATCATTCTGCGCTTGTGTTACATCATTCTGCACCTGTGTCAAGCATTCTGCGCCTATGTAAGTCCAGAAACAGAGGTAAAAAGAAGTGTTTTTACTTGCAAATTGGTTTGTTTTGCATTCTGTTTCTGCTTTTTGGTTTTATGGTACTGATTCTTTGTGTAGCACCTTGGCATTATGCATGGCAAAGACAAAGATGAAACTACTAACGAATTTTATGCAGGTTCGATAGTCAAAGATCAAGCATATCAAACTTCTAACTTGGTGGTTTTGCAGGTTGCCTTGGACTACAACTAAACTTTGTGTTTGTAATTAATATTTAGGCACCTAGTATGATTTCTAAATAGGATGGAATGAACATATGTTTTTTTCGATTGTTGAGTTTGACATTGGAGTAGGAGAGTATGCTCTCATCCTTCTTAGGGTGATCAGAAATCTAGATCTTCAATACCATGCTCATGTTTTTGATTGTGTGTCACCTTTAGAGAGCCTGCCTTCCCAACCATTTGCTTTTCCAAGCAAGTGACAATCGTGAGAAGGGAATGACCCAAAGTGAGTACGGCTAGAATACCTTGGCATTCTAACTCACTATAAATAAATGTCTGATGGCCAAAAGCTTTGAAGGAAGGGTTACGTGGGAATTGTAGTTACTTGGGAAGTGATGACCCTTGAACTCTTTCTCATATCAACATCTAAGTAGGGCCCCATGGTCTAAATCGTGCTTGCGCAACTAAATTTGTTTGGTATCTTGGTGGGCTTAATGTCTCAATCACGCTTGCGTGACACCAAGGAGTAACGCTTAACAGAAATCCTTACTAAACACCTTGTATTTAGAGGCCAAAAAACCTTCTAGTTGCTTGAGAAGGACAAGTTCAGATACTTGGAAGAGATACTAAGTTCGCCATGGGGAGATTTCCATGGGGACTGATGCTTGGCTGCCCTGAGAAGTGAGTGCTATGGAGGGGAGCCCATGGGGTCAAGCATCTATGTATTCTCCTTGAATCTCATAACGAGTCTACCTCTCAAGTACCTACTGTCCAAAGCCTACCATAAGAAATTTGTGAATGAGCATGATTGTTTTGAGTCTAAGTTAAAATATCTTGTCTTCTTTGCTTGTCAAAAGTTGAATTGTGTCTCATTTCAAAAACAAGACAAATTGATTCAAAACAAGGTTAAACACAAGAATATTTCATTCAACAAAGTTCAAAACACCTTCAAACATGGTTGTCAAACATTTTTCAAAATCTTGTCTCAACATTCATGTCACTTAGATTTAGGTTCATCCTAGGTTTGCATTTGGCAAAGTTATTGTCAATTACCAAGGTTAAGTTTCACCTAGGTCATACTCCTTTGCATATCAATAAGGGTCATCCATTTTGCATGTGTCCTCTTGCATTAGAGTAATACCATTTCATAATTCAAACTTAGGTTGACATTGTCATTGTAGACACCTAAACATGGTCAACGCTTGCGGGATCATACTTTAACATTTTCGCATTGCCTCATTTTAGGTTTTTGCATCGCATTAACATTTCTCCTATGTCACGCACTTGGTTTTTATCATTTGCGAGCATCGAGTCTTTCTTCTGCATTCTTCATTTGTCTCGCTTTCGAATTTGGTCTTGTCAATAACAATCTTTAATCATGATTTTGGTCGATCTTGTCAATCTCTTATCAACTTGTCAATCTCGTCATTTTACGATCGATTTGACATCGATTGTCATCCTTTTTAATCATGTCAATTTGGATCAATTTGTCATTGTTCCTCGGTGCATTTATCAATCAAATCATTTATCAATCCAAAATCATGATCGAATCGATATCAATTATCCTTTGTCAAGACCTAATTGTCGTCTTTGCATTTCTAATTCATCTTCCAAGGTTTTATGATTTAATCATTTAACCTTGTTTGTCATTTCTCCCTTTAGGTTAAATAATTTATTTATTTATCCTAAGTCTTCTCATCACAATTAAATGTTTATTTAATTGGCTAAATATTCCTCTCTTTGTGAATTAATTAATAAATGAAAAATTATTAATTAATTCACTTAATTTCCTAATTTTCATCAATTTCCTCTTTTTCTAATTTCTTAATTCCTCATTTCTAATTTTCTAATTTTCTAAATTCTTAATTTCATTTCCTCCTATTTCTCTCCTAAATTCATGGGAATGACATAGAAATTTGTCATAATTTGTCATAATTGACAATCAATCAATTCTTGACATAGAAATTTGTCATAAATTGTCATAAATCATCAATCAACAAATTTTGCATAGAAGGTGCATAATTTGTCATAAATTTGTCATAATTGACATAATTGATTTGAAATTTCCATTTGAATTGAATCATGCTAATTTGATCTTTTTCTCCAATTTGTCTATAAATTGGATGAATTTCTTCACTCAAACCCCCTTGATTCTTAATCGGTAATCAGACTATCGAATTTCTAGTCAATCACATTTCTAGTACTCTTGATCAAAAATCTTGTCTACTTGCTTTCAATTATGTGTATGCACTTGTAGGTGAGATCCACAACCAAACCATTTGAAGAGGAAAGAAGAACAATGGAGCCGCATGAAGGAGCATTCAAATCACATCTTTGGTTTGCATAATCTTTGCTTTTGAATGTTTTTATTTCATGTCTCTATTGAGTGTTGTTTAGGATAGATCATTGCAATGAGTTTTTGTGATTGAGCTATTGATTAGTATGTTTATCTTGCTTGCGATGATTTCCTATTTCCTAACATACATTAATTGGTGAACCCGACGTGAACACTAACCTTCTAACCTCTTTATGGTGTTTTTGAGTGCTTTCAAGTTGATTTGCAAGCCAAAAACCCAAAAACAGGGTCGTGCAGTGTTTTCTGGAGACTTTTGCACCTGTGTGAGACATTTTGTGCCTGTGTAAGGCACAAAATTGCATTTTTTATGAGTTTTGCGCCTGTGTAAATGCATTCTACGCTTCTGTAAAAAAAAAAAAACTGCGCTTGTGTAAGGTAACCTGCGCCTGTGTAAATGCATTCTACGCTTCTGTAAAAAAAAAAAAATTGCGCTTGTGTAAGGTAACCTGCGCCTGTGTAATCCTACGCCTGTGTTATAACTTCTATGCCTGTGTCATGACTTCTGTGCCTGTGTAAATTCTAGAACAGAGGTAAAAATGCAGTGTTTTAATTGAAAATTGTCTTGTTTTTGCATTCTGTTTTCTATTTTTTGGTTTTTGGTACTAATTATCTATGCAGAATCTTGGCATATGCATGGCAAAGACAACAAATCAAACTACTAACATGTGTTATGCAGAATCGATAGTCAAAGAATAAGCACCTCAAACTTCTAACTTGGGTTTTTGCAGGTTGCCTTGGAGAAACAACTAAACTTGGTGTTTGTCATTAATGTTTTAGGCACCTAGTGATTTTTAAATAGGTTGGAATGAACATGTTTTTGCTTTGATTGTTGAGTGTGACATTGGAGTAGGAGAGTATGATCTCATCCTTCTTAGGGTGATCAGAAATCCAGATCTTCGATACCATGCTCGTGTCTTTGATTGTGTGTCTCCTTTAGAGGGCCTGCCTTCCCGACCACTTTGCTTTTGCAAGCAAGTGATAATCGTGAGAAGGGAACAACCCAAAGTGAGTACAGCTAGAATACCTTGGCATTCTAACTCACTATAAACAAATACCTGATGAGCGAAAGCTTTGAAGGAAGGGTTACGTGGGAATTGCAGTTACTTGGGAAGTGATGACCCTTGAACTCTTTCTCATATCAACATCTAAGTAGGACCTCACAGTCTAAATCGTGCTTGCGCGACTACATTTGTTTTGTATCTTGATGGGCTTAATGTCTCAATCACGCTTGCATGACATCAAGGAGTAACGCTTAACAGAAATCCTTACTAAACACCTTGTATTTAGAGGCCAAAATCCTTCTAGTTGCTTGAGAAGGACAAGTTCGGATACTTGGAAGAGATACTAAGTTCGCCATGGGGAGATTTCCATGGGGACTGATGCTTGGCTGCCCTGAGAAGTGAGAGCCGTGGAGGGGAGCCCGTGGGGTCAAGTATCTATGTATTCTCCTTGAATCCCATAATGAGTCTACCTCTCAAGTACCTAATGTCCTTGCCTACCATAAGAAATGTGTGAATGAGCATGATTGTCTTGAGTCTAAGTTGAAATATCTTGTCTTCTTTGCTTGTCAAAAGTTGAATTGTATCTCATTTCAAGAACAAAACAAATTGATCCAACATAAGATTAAACACAAGAGACATTCATCCAACAAAAGTTCAACAAGATTCAAAACTCACCTTCAAACATGGTTGTCAAACATTGTTCAAAATCTTGTCTTAACATTCATGTCACTTACATTTAGGTTCATCCTAGGTTGCATTTTGCAAAGTTCATTGTCAACTACCAAGGTTAGGTTTCACCTAAGTCTTACTCCTTTGCATATCAATAAGGGTCATTCATTTGCATGTGTCCTCTTGCATTAGGGTAATACCATTGTCATTCATTCATATTTGCATACCCTAGCTCTCTTCATCAAGCTTAGGTCATTATCATATCATATTAGGGTCACTTGCATAGTAATTGTCCCTTTGCATATAGTCTGAAAAACTAGGTTTTGTCATACTTGAGTAATCCAAATCTTTGATAAACCCTAAGTCATTGTTAAGAAGTCTAGACCTTATCAAACCTTTTCTATTTATGTCATTATTGTCATTTGGTCAAACCTAGCTTAGTATCCAAGCATATAGGGGAGACTTTGTCATTTTTCCTTTTGTCACTTAAGTCCTTTTGTCCTTTGAGGTCTAGACATCATTCCAATTTCCTAAGGGTCTCTTTTTAGATTTGCATTTCAAAAGTTTGTCAAAATCTTGAAAAACAACCAAAAACATAGGTTGCATTCTTGCCATAGATTGCATTCTCATTTATTTAGTTTGCATTTAGTTGCATATCATATATTGTCCTTGAAAAATTCCAAAAAATATTGTATTTGCATAGTGACATGTCTATTGAAACAAGGTTCCAAGCACCAATGATGCAACAAAGTTTGACATATCAACCGACAATGCAATCACAATTCTATCCAACCCAACAATAAGGCAACATTGATCAAACCTTTTATGATGAAACAAGTCTCCAAATACAAAAATTAGAGGAGAAGCTGGCTCAAGAACAAGAGATTTTGGAACAAAGAGTGAAAAACATTGAGAAGAATAGATCACAAATGTCCAAAATGTTTCAAAAATTTCCAGGTCGAAATCCAAATATTGAGCCAATTGATGTAAGATCTCTTCTTGAACGATCAGACATACTAGCTCTCCTCTCCCAAATAGAGATGATGAAACAATTTCAAGAAAGGAGACAACATCAATTTCAACATTATGTGCGTCCACAACAAGAACAAGAAGGTCTTTACTATCAATCAGATTTTCAACCAATACAACCAATGGTTCAACCAATCGTCCAACATATACAACCAATGGTCCAATTTCAACAATATGTCCAACCAACTATACAATTTCAACAAATGGTTCAACCAATGGTGGAATATCAATGTCAACAACAACAACCAAACATTCAAAAACAAAGGTTGCAGCCCACACCAAGCCAAGTTTCAAACATGTCGGAACAATTGAACCAAGTTCGAAATCAAAACATGACATCAAACCAAATTCTTTCCAAACAAGTTCAAATTCCAGATCCAATCATGTCAAAACCTCGAAAGAAAGGTGGCTTTATTGCAATGCTCTTAAGGAAATTACCAAGTGAGTTCTTTGAGGAAGATCAAGATAATATAATTATGTCTAGCAATGCCTCATCCCCCTGCAAACAAATTGACTCTCCAGTGGCATCTATCCCTACACCTCTAGAAGTTTCACAAGAACCTTCCATATTATCCTCATCAAATAATACACCCAAGGATGAAATTATTCAAGGGCTATCCATAATTGATTGCCAAGATAATCCACTTCATGATGCACATCCTTGTCATGTTTTAGAAATACAAGACCCAATGTCACCATGCACTTTATTGCCATTACCTATTTTAGAGGACCCCATTCGAAGTCCCTCTTCCTCATGTTCAAGCATTGATTCCTTGCCAGAATCCATCACAAATGTTCAAAGTGCATCCCCTTCATGCCAAATCATTGATTCCTTGTCACAATCCTCCATGCATATCCAAAGTCCAACCTCATGTCAAGAGGATAATTTAGAGCATAAAGAAACACGTGTTAAAACAGATCAAGATCAAGATCCCAAAACCTTATCATCCCATCCAATTGTTGACCAGGATCTCATCTTCCCAGACACTCACGATGATTCCCCTATTCTTGTCCATCCTATCCAAAGTCCTATTGACACTCCATTTCCCAAGCAAGCTCAAGATATCCCAGTCCATCCAATCCCAAATGATCCCCTTCCATTCCATGAAAAAAATGTCCTTTCAAATCCCATTGACATTCCACTTCCTAAGAAGGATCAAGATATCCCTTCCATCCTTTCCAATGATCCCATTAAAAGTCAAGAGCAAAGCACCTTTAAAGAGGATTCCCATGATCTTCCTCCTTGTCAAGATCAAATTATTCCTTCAGATCCTCCACAAGATCCACTTGTTCCTCCATCTCCACATCCTAATCCAGCATATCCACTCCAAGATCACATTTCTTTTGATGATCCCATTATTTCTCCCATTCCATCTCTTGAAGAGCTTGTCATTGAACCATGTCCACTTCACAATCCTAGTCCCCCTCATGATCCTAATCCCCCTCATGATTCTAACGTGTCAATGCAAGATGTTCATGAACCCTCGACATGCACAATGGGTTCTTCTACTTTGGTGCAATCCGATCCACTTCAAGACCTCATTATTTCTCTCATATCATATCCACCTCATAATGGACTCGTGTCTTCTTCCCAAAGAAAAGAGCATCCTACAAGTCAAGATATTCATAAAGGCAAAGGAGTAGATCTCCATAAGTCAAGAATCCCTTTATGTCAAAGAAGATCTTAAGGGTCATGTCTACACAACTCACTCTCAAGATGTTGGTATTCCTCCATCAAAATCAAAACATACACCTTCCCCATCATACCTTCCATCCATCTTAGGTCCTTATATCCCTTTGTCCTCTATGCAAGGTCAGCAAAGGCATACATCCTTGAGTAAATTTCATCAATCCAAAAGAACTCCACTTCATTCCTATCCATCCATGCATTCCTTTCCCCCTCCGAGCAATTTGGATGCCAAGTATAAAAGTCATAAGTCTAGCAATCCACATGTATTCAAGGATCAACATGTCCAATATAATCGACATGTCAAAACAAAGAACAATATGATATATAAAGAAAAAGAAATATCCAAAAGGCCACAAAGGCCCATTGCTCAAAAACAAAAGTTAAAATCTATATGGGTTCCTAAATCCCTTGTGTTGGCAATGCACTCCAAGGAACCACAAAAGCATGAAAAATCAAAAACCATGTGGATCCCTAAGCGGCTCCTTGAAGCACAAAAGCCTCAAGAAACATCAAAATTGGCATCTAAAATTTCTATTCCTCCATCCAACCCTCTCAAATTTGTTCCTCCATCACCTTCTTCATCCATTTTGGGCCCTTATGTCCCAAAATCCATAGCCTTTCCTCCATCAAAATCTCAATATCCAAAATACATCTTTCCTCCATCAGTCCATCACCCCTCAAGGTGTGTGCCAATGTCGATCTTGCCAACATTTCCATCCACTCAAGCTCAATTCTTCCAATACCCTATCCATTATCCAATGCATATTTTCCATCCTTCGATACCTTTGATCCCATCCTTTGCATAAATCCTTGCATTAGTTTCATCTCATTTTCCATGTCCTCATCCTACCAACGTCTTTGAGCATACTTTTAAAGGTCATGGTCCATTTTTTTTTCAAGGCTACTATCCAAACAAAAAGATGCTTGGGTCCTTCTTCCATCCCCTATCATGTGTCCATCTTCTATTGAAAAAGTCAAAATACAAAAAAAAAAAAAAAAGTGAAAAAAAAAAGACAAAGGAAAAAAGTAAAGCAAAAATAATTCGTCCACTGGTGAAAACCTGGCAAACAGGCACCTTGGGCAAGTACCGTGATGAAAACCTGGCAAATAGGCATCATGCGTAATCTATGAACTTCTTGCACACCACACTTGGGGGCATGTTTTCCTCCTTCATATCCTATTGCCCTTCATTATCCTATCATACCCCTGTCATTACCCTTCATATCCTATTGTCCATCATGTCCATTTCCTCTTTCCACCTTCGATCTTGACAAGGCTGAGGATCGTCATGAGCATCATGCATACTATTTGGAGATTTTAGTCCATCATAGCTTTTGGTCATTTATCCATTTGCTTATTATAACTTTTCATCCATAGTCCCTGTCTTATTGCAACTTTCTGCCACTATCCCGTATCCTATCCCGACCTTCAGTCCATGTCCCTTATCCATTCTTGGTCTTGCTTATCCTATCCATATCTTATCACTATCCATACACTCCTTTTCATCCCTTGATCTTAATCTGACATAAGGATGCAAAATTTAAACATGGTTTCAAAAACCTCTTGACATGTCCCTTATGCCATGTTCCTGCTTTACATTGTCATATCCAGTCTCTTGTCCCATCATGCAATAGCCCTTGAAAATTGTATCCGTATTGTCTCCATGATAAAAGGCCTTTGTCTTCCCTCTATCCACCATCATTTCAGAAAGCCTATTTATTCACCTGTCATATTCCTTGCCTTGCTAGACACTGGGGGCAAAATCATAAAAATTCAAAAATGTCCTGAAAAAATCTCTTAAAAATCAAATAATGTCTTGAAATAAATCATAAAAAATTCAAAAATGTCCTGAAAAAAGATCATAAAAATTCAAAAATGTCCTGAAGAAAGATCATAAAAATGGAAAAAAGTCCTGAAAAAAACAATCATAAAAATTCAAAAATGTTCTGAAAAATCTCAAAAACATTTAAAAAATGTCCTGAAAAAATGAACACAAAAACATTTCAAAACATTAAAATCCAAAAAAAAGCATTTTGCAATAAGTATCCCCTTTGTGCATAGACAGATCACTGAGCATCCATCCAACGACACACAATCACACATTGGGCTTTGATGAAATCATGCTTAAACAGATGAACTCTTTCAATCAAACCAGGCATTCAAATTGATCAAAATTGTCATATCAATCAACCGCAAATCATTTGTCCTTGTCTCTACTATCATGGGTCTTATACAGGGTGTGGTATACTCAAAACCAGACTATGTCTTGTCTTAGACGGGGTATCACATGTCCTGAAACTAGACAGCATGATCATCTTATCTGCACTTTCAACTTTTGACAATGAAGATCAAGATATTTGTTTGATTTGTTTGAATTTGTGCATCTTATCTTTTATTGATTTATCTTCGATCATGTTCCTATGTTGCTCGATGATATCACTGAGTGATTTAGAGTGACCAAGATGGTTCATGGTCCCTTTCATTTTTTTTGTTGTGATTGCTTTTTGTCTGCGATGTGTCTGTTGCAAAAAGGGTTGCATTTCAGCTCTAGCCTTCAATGCCACGATGCTACGCATCCATTTTGCTATATTAAAATAAAGGTTCTCACCTACAAAGTGCATTACGGAAAGCAAGTTTTTCTTCATCTCTAACTGTCCTCTGTCTCATTTTCTTCTTACTAACATTTCTTCCGTCCGTTCGGATAGTCAGTTCGGTCTAGTGCTCCAATTTCCCCACACATACATGCTGCATCCTACATTCATTGGTTAGTACATTTGCATTACATCATGCATCACATCAAGCATTTTATCCATTTCATATTATCAATGCATCAAAAACACATAAAAAATACATCCATACATGTTGGTACATCAACAGTACATAAGTCATCCATACATGGAAAATCACATAAATCATTTGCATCTCATCATATCGATGCATATCATATCATCTGCCACAATAAATATCGGAGTACAAAATTGGACTATCTGTCCTAAGTATGGCCCGCAGGCTGACTACAAAATGTCAAACTACATAATGTCCACTGTCTGTCGTAAGGAGCACATGCCTCTGTCACTGGGTGCTCCCTCTGTCCTCCTCATCCCTGCCATGTCTCACGGATGATGTCCCTCCTGGTCCTGGCTGTGGTGGTCTCATAGGTCCACTCACCCCCATGCTACTCAATGACCTCCGAGAGCATGCCCTGCTCTCTGTCCTCGATCATGCCCGATATGAAGGTGCTCTCTGCTCTGGTTGAACTGTACTCTCATATAGTGTCCTCCAATGGCATATCTCCTCTCCGGTCTCTACTAGCATCTGTGCCATCTCCCATGCATTGGCATCCCGAATCGACCCAATATACTCAGTGACTCTCTGTTCTTCTCGCTGTGCCTGAGCAATTGCTGTATCTCGAGCCGCTGTGAGTCTGGCTATCTCTGCTCTGAACTGGTCCTGTTGTCTCTCTAATGTCGCAATATGATCCTGCTGGCTCGCTATGGTAGCCCTGCACATCTCCATCTCCTCTGTCCTAGCTATCTCTGGCTCTATGGGTATATCCTGCCATGCCTCCTGCTCGTCATCCCCATCTCTATCTCCGTCATCCTCATCCTCATCCTCATCTCTATCCTCGTCATCCCCGCCCTCATCCTCATCTCCATCCTCATCATCCCCATCATCCTCATCCTCACCCTCATCCTCCTCGTCCTCCTCATCTCCCTCCTCCTCTCCTGTGAGTGGGAAGTCTTCCTGTCGCCTCGGCACTAGAATATCCGGATCTGTCAATGGCACTGGCTGTCGTCATGCAAACCATCTATCATACTCATCTGTCATCCCAACGTCCACCACATCTGACCTCCAATCCCACTGTCTCGGTTGTAGCTATGCAAAGTCGGCATAGGCTATGTGTGGCTGAATCATACTCCCCCACTAACTTGTCTCTCTGTGAGATCGGGCAAAGTGTGCAGTTCTCCTAGGTACATCCTGCCTCTCTCCAAACTGTCGTCTGACTCTCTCTGGTAGGTACAACTCAATCACTCTCTGGTGGTTCACTGGTTTCCCAATCAAGTACCTCTCCTGTCTGCAATATGGTAGCTCATCAATATCTTCTGACCATCCCGGACAATCACGATATGGCCTCCATATGAATTCTCTCAGTCTGTCTAGCTCGTGTCGCCAATATAGTATGTATCCAAAAGGACCCTGTCTTAGTGCTCCCCCATAGCAGTACACATATGGTCGGTGTGGTACTACCTGTCTATCTATGATCGGTCGACATATGGCTATGTGCTCAAATGCCCATACCTATAGCAATGTAACCCCACAGCTCAAAGTCTGCACTCCCTGATATGCTATCTAATGCAGCTGAAAATACAACATAGCCAGTACACATGGTCCCCATGTGTACACTATCCCCTCTGTTGCCATCCGCTCTAGCACTCTTCCCCATCCAATAGGGAATCCATGTCCTCGTCTGTCTCCTGCTAGTAGACATGCTATCACCACTGCTATCACCATGTATCGCCGATCATACTCTGATGCCATGCTCTCCTAGCCAATCTCTCTCTCGATGATATCCAGATCATCCATGTTGCACTCAAAAAATCTACACAATGCATCTCTCCCTGTCACTGGGTCATACTCTATCATCTCTCCATGAATCGAAATGCGGAGGATACACCATACATCCTCCAGTGTCACCATCGCCTCTCCAGTCGCCAGATGGAATGAGGAAGTCTCTAAATGCCATCACTCTGCCAATGTGGTAAGCAGTCCTATGTTTGCCCTAATCTCGGGCATGAACGTGACATAGTATATCCCAAGTCCTGCTAAGGTATCTCTCTCTGTGCTCCTGAGTCTAAGTCGTAGCATGAAGCAATCTGGTCGGTTCTCTCGCATGATCAACGGATACTGTCGACTCTGCATCAAAATTGGGGCATATTTTTGTCAGTTTTAGGGTTTTCTCCTATGGGTTACATTTCCTCATTTTCATGCCTAATCAGGGTGTTTTTCATCTCATCTGACCTATCCTACCCTTGTCCCCTTTTTTCGGATCATTTGCATGGTGTTTTGGCCCAAAATTGAGTTTGCATTGCACAATTGCGCCTGTGTTAGGTAACCTGCACCTGTGTCAGGTAACCTGCACTTGTGTCTCCCTACACAAGCATAGAAGACCCCACACAAGTGCAGGATTCGCCCTACACAAGCGCAGGAGTCCTCTTCTGCATCCCCTGTGGGCCCCGCAATGTCTCGTAAGCATTCAAAATTCATCAAATTGAAAACATGGGTTTTCAAGATCCATACCGCTGCTCCTGCGTCGTTCAGTCGTCTGAATGTGCATACATGTTCACTGAGGTGATCTGCCATTGGAATGTTCGCCATCTATCTGCAAGTGTCCTTGTCCAGAGCAACAAATCCTTCTCCTTGGCTAGTACAAATGAGCAATTTTCACCCTCTTGGTCTCATTTATAGCTCTTTGTCATTGCATAGATGGATGTGTGTCCTCTCCATCTTATGTTGGTTGTGGTCTTGTGCACCTTAATTTTCTTGTCCTTCGTGCATCTGATCTCCGATTGTCAGTCCGTTTGATCCTATCATTTTTTATCGATCAATTGGCCTCTTTTCTGCATGTTTCCGGCCAATTCCTCGAGGGGGAATGCATATGTCATTATTATTGTCTGGGGAATTTTCATTAAGTTCTTCGAAACAACGCTTAAAATCACATTGTCTCAAAGAGGGGCAAAATGTAGACACCTAAAAATGGTCAACGCTTGCGGGATCATACTTTAACATTTTCGCATTGCCTCATTTTAGGTTTTTGCATCGCATTAACATTTCTCCTATGTCACGCACTTGGTTTTTATCATTTACGAGCATCGAGTCTTTCTTCTGCATTCTTCATTTGTCTCACTTTCGAATTTGGTCTTGTCGATAACAATCTTTAATCATGATTTTGGTCGATCTTGTCAATCTCTTATCAACTTGTCAATCTCGTCATTTTACGATCGATTTGACATCGATTGTCATCCTTTTTAATCATGTCAATTTGGATCAATTTGTCATTGTTCCTCGGTGCATTTATCAATCAAATCATTTATCAATCCAAAATCATGATCGAATCGATATCAATTATCCTTTGTCAAGACCTAATTGTCGTCTTTGCATTTCTAATTCATCTTCCAAGGTTTTATGATTTAATCATTTAACCTTGTTTGTCATTTCTCCCTTTAGGTTAAATAATTTATTTATTTATCCTAAGTCTTCTCATCACAATTAAATGTTTATTTAATTGGCTAAATATTCCTCTCTTTGTGAATTAATTAATAAATGAAAAATTATTAATTAATTCACTTAATTTCCTAATTTTCATCAATTTCCTCTTTTTCTAATTTCTTAATTCCTCATTTCTAATTTTCTAATTTTCTAAATTCTTAATTTCATTTCCTCCTATTTCTCTCCTAAATTCATGGGAATGACATAGAAATTTGTCATAATTTGTCATAATTGACAATCAATCAATTCTTGACATAGAAATTTGTCATAAATTGTCATAAATCATCAATCAACAAATTTTGCATAGAAGGTGCATAATTTGTCATAAATTTGTCATAATTGACATAATTGATTTGCAATTTCCATTTGAATTGAATCATGCTAATTTGATCTTTTTCTCCAATTTGTCTATAAATTGGATGAATTTCTTCACTCAAACCCCCTTGATTCTTAATTGGTAATTAGACTATCGAATTTCTAGTCAATCACATTTCTAGTACTCTTGATCAAAAATCTTGTCTACTTGCTTTCAATTATGTGTATGCACTTGTAGGTGAGATCCACAACCAAACCATTTGAAGAGGAAAGAAGAACAATGGAGCCGCATGAAGGAGCATTCAAATCACATCTTTGGTTTGCATAATCTTTGCTTTTGAATGTTTTTATTTCATGTCTCTATTGAGTGTTGTTTAGGATAGATCATTGCAATGAGTTTTTGTGATTGAGCTATTGATTAGTATGTTTATCTTGCTTGCGATGATTTCCTATTTCCTAACGTACATTAATACATTTGAATTTGCATACCCTAGGTTTCTTCATTAAGCTTAGGTCATTATCATATCATATTAGGGTCACTTGCATAGTAATTGTCCCTTAGCATATAGTGTCAAAAGTAGGTTTTGTCATACTTGAGTAATCCAAATCTTTGATAAACCCTAAGTCATTGTTAGGAGGTCTAGAACTTATCAAACCTTTTCTCTTCTTGTCATCAATGTCATTTGGTCAAACCTATCTTAGTATCCAAGCATATAGGGGAGACATTGTCATTTTGTCCTTTTGTCCTTTGAGGTCTAGACATCATTTCAATTTCCTAAGGGTCTCTTTTTAGATTTGCATTTCAAAAGTTTGTCAAAATCTTGAAAAATAAACAAAAACATAGGTTGCACTCTTACCATAGATTTCATTTTCATCTATTTAGTTTGCATTTAGCTGCATATCATATATTATCCTTGAAAATTTCCAAAAATATTGCATTTGCATAAGTGACATGCATGTTGAAACAAGGTCAAAATCTAAAAAGATGGGCGAACCAACGTATCAACCCATTGACAACATATCAAATTCACAATTTCAAACTAATCAAATAGTACAAATTGAAGGTTTATCAAACACATCATTACCACCATATGGAATGGTTCAACTTGGACCACCTCCATTATATGAACCAGTATTTGTACCCATGAAACCAGGACATGGGAGTGTTCCACCAACACCAAGAGGAAATGCACCTTTCGATTGGAATCAACCAAACCTGCAACATGAAATTCAAATGTTACATGAGGAACAAACTCTTTCACAAGGATTTGGTTCAGATCAAGGCATTCAACAGGAAGCAAATCCAAATGTCCAACCAGATTCTTCATCAGATTCTGATGCTTCTGATGATGTTGACATGTTCCTTCAAGATCCAACTTGACGAAAAAGATGGATAAATTCTTGAACAAAGTCTTCAAGATGTTCCCACAAAAATATCTTGACATGATGAGTAATGTGACCTCCTCAAGTGAGCAAATCAATGTGCAAAAACAACAAGGTGGTGAGCTGTTAAGTTTCTCTCCGCATCCAAATGAAGAACATGTGCAACAAGAAACTCAACCTACCTTGATGAGTAAATGTGCTTCAAAGGCATTGACAGTGACTATTCCTCAAAAGTCACCATTTGAGACAATAAATAATCCATTATTTAACACAACACCTATAACACAAGATCAAATGAAGACCACACAAATATTGATAGCTGTCCCTCAACAAGAAGTGGTTCCTCACATGCATAAAATTGGATCAAAATCTAAGATGCAAGAAAGCTTCACGACTGGAATGCCTGATCTCACCAATGTACAAAACAATTCCACAATGCAACAAAGTTCCTATGTCCCACTAAGTTCAATATATTTTCCAAACACTCAAGTACCTATTATGCAAACTATTGTGATAGATCCTTCAATAATGGTGACACAAAGAGCTACAGATAGTGATGTGCACCAACAACAAATGTTGCAACAATTGAGTAATACACAAAAGGTACAATTGAATGTGCAAACAAACAATGTCCAACAACAACAATATCGCATTCGACAACAAATTGCAGCGCCTTCTGTCTCATTACAAGTTAATGCAAACTTGCAACCACCACAATGGATTGGACAAACAACACAGCAAATTAATGCAAGTGTCATACCCCATCTTAAGGACAAACAACAAAAACCACCCAAGCAAAGTTTTTTGCAAATGATGGGATTTACACCGTGACAACAATTGGCACAAAGTCAGCAAATTCTGATTCATCAGCATCAACAACAACATATGCCTCAATATATGCCAAGACAAACAAGCTATCATACTTCACAACCACAATTGACGTCTGTGCAATATCAACAACACCCTCAATTGCAATGTCAACCTAGACTACAAACGATAATTCAACCACAAGAAGCACAGCAAAAAGGTCAATATCAAGGCATGGCACAACCACAACAACAAGAGGTCTACCAAGAACATTATATGCCGGAGACACCAAAGATGACAATTTCAGAGCATCAACAACCAATCGGAAACACGATGTATCGACAAAGAGTACCCACCACGATTAATGATGGACCTCCAAAATTTGACACAATTGCGCAACAGCTTGAGAAGTTGCAACGACAAGTTGATGCATTGGAAACCAAAGGAACAAAGAAGCTGTACACAGATCAAGATTTATGTCCTAATCCATTTGACAAGAGCTTATACATCCCTCCATTCCCTAAGCATTTTGAGGCACCTAATTTTGAGAAATATAAAGGGAATGGCAATCCAAAAGATCACATTCGAGCATTTTTCGTGGCATGTACTGAAGTGAGTTATGAGGAAACATATTTAATGCACTTATTTGCACGAAGTCTCATAGGACAAGCCATGGATTGGTATTCGCATCTGCCAGGAAATATAAAGACTTGGTCGGAATTGGCTTAAAAGTTTATATCTCACTTCGCGTTCAACATCGATAGTGACGTGACCATGTCAGATCTATGCAACACTAAGCAAAAGCAAGGTGAACCATTAGTGACTTTCTTGCAATGATGGCGAAGCTTGTATAGTCGTTCTTCCCTAGATATACCTGAAGAACAACAAGTGAATTTGTTTATCCAAAATTTGGTCCCAGAAATGATGTATGAACTAAAATTGAAAAGCCCTAGTACTATTGAGAAACTCATTAAGAAAGGGATGAACATTGAAACTGCTCTTGTAGCCAAGGGAATCATTAAGCTTAACAAAGATAGTGACAACACAAACAATTCAAGGGACAGAAATAGATTTTGGTATAGAAACAAGAATGTCACTAATGATGGAGTTGTTGATGCAAGAATAGTGAATGCAAATCAACCCCCATTCACAATCAAGAAATTGAGTGTTCCTAATATGTCAACTATGGAATAGAATCAAACACCAATGAGAAATGTTACTCAACAGCCGCAATACCAACAACATACTCAACAATACACTCAACAATATAATCAACAACAAGGCCAGCAACAAAACCAACAACGCAAACCTTTCTGATCGAGGGATGGGCCTCCTCGATAGTTTACGCCATTGGGAGAGCGTATTGAGTTAGTAATGAAACAATTAATACAAGCAAAATTTATCAAGCTACTAGATATCAAGGTAGAACCAGTGGTAAAACCACATTGGTGGAATGATAACGCATATTGTGAGTACCATCGGTCAAAAGGACATAAAACCGTGTCATGTTTTCAATTGAAACATATGATTCAAGACCTATTAGAGCAAGGACTAATTGAGGTAGATCCACCCAACGTGACCTCTAACACTGATCATACAATTTTCAAAACTCCTTTGCTTGATCATGACAAGGGTAAAGCATCTTCTTCAAACTCTACCCAAATAGCAAATTATGCAAATACTGGTTATAACAATGTCATCAATTGTTTTTGAGCATCAAATGAGTATGTTGCCACCCTAAGAATAAAGGGACAAGATCCTTCTTGTGCAGTCACCACTCGTCGATCCAAAATAGTCCTGAAAGGAGCTCCTGCAGTTCCTCCCAAACCAACTCCTGCAAGTCAGTATAATCTCTTGGATCATCTAGGAAAGACACCTACACAAATATCAATCCTTGAGTTGTTGAAAATGTCCCCCATGCATCGTGCAGTCCTAGATAAAGCTTTAATTGAGTCCACTATCCCGACAGACATTGATGTTGACCAGTTTCAAGCCTGAATTGGACATCTAGTTGTTTCCCAAAATGTCGCATTTTCTGATAATGATATCTCACCTGATAAGCTCCCTCATAATGATCCTTTACACCTTGAAGTCTTTGTCCATAATTGCAAAATCTGACAAGTCTTGATAGATGGCGGAGCAGGTCTTAATATTTGTACCTTGAGAGTGGTCATTGGCCTTGGTTATACAAAAAATGACATTGATGCTTCCAGAAGAATAACAATCAAAGCATATGATGATGCTAAGCGCCCATCTAAAGGGATAATTACATTGCCTATTAGAGTTGGTCCAGTGACAGAAAACACTTTCTTGCAGGTCTTAGACCTCGATCTCCCTTACAATATGATTCTTGGTCGTCCATGGATCCACGCAATGAAAGCAGTTCCATCCCTATCATCAATGTTTAAAATATCCTTACAATGGAACTGAGATAACAATTTTAGGAGATCCTAATCCATTTCAATTTTGTGCTACCCTAAAGGATTCCCCTTAGCAGCAAGTCCCAGTCAATAGAGAGGCCCACTCACATAGTTATGTGGATCCTAATGAATTGTTAGATGTTGTCAAAAGAAAATTGAAGATACAGGACCAAGGATGTGGAGAATATTCAATGGATCAAACATTCCTCATCAAGAATTTACCAACATCTCCAAAATCATATGGCAAACCACATTTGTTGCAAAAGGAACCCAAGGTAGTTATTCAATATCAGCCTCCCACTACATTTACAAGATGGGGTGAACTTGACAAAGAAACTTTAGATGATGATGTCATAGGTTGGCTTTATATAGATCCAACTGAGACCCCACCTATCAAGTTACCGGTGGAATGATACGGAAAAGGATTTACTATGCTGCAGAAGAAAGGATATGATGGCTACAGTGGCTTAGGCCTGAACAAGAATGGAAGGCTAGAACCTATTATACTTGAGATGCGACCTCCAACTTTAGGGTTAGGTTTTGTACCATTGAGAATTGGATCCTCATCCACCAAAGTGACCATGTGTGGAAAGGGGCATGACTCTGATGATGAAATAACACCTAAGGATACCCGACCCGAAATTGATTCCAATGAATGGGAGTGGAGTTCTTTTTCTTCTAGCTCCTATGCCCTTGACAATGTTTTCCTTGACCTTGATGATTTTCCTATGGAAGACAAACATGAAATAACTCCCCCTCCTAAAACATGTCCTAATGCTTGGATAGAGTCATTTTGGGACCCAAGCTCCGAGTCAGATACAAGCAGTTCAGACAGTGATACCATGGATGTTTACATCTTTACCATCTCAGTCCTCTCCCTCCTTAAAACCGATGATGGCATGCCCCTCGTCTATCCCCAGCTTATCCAACATGACCAACAAGAACCACTCACATTGGATTGTTTTCAAAATGACAAAGCAATTGCAGAATTCCTTGGACTACAAGAAGGCATACCACAAGGTGATCATAAGGCAGGATTTGCTATTGATCTGGATTCCACAACATATTTTGGGGAGTCAACTCCATCTTCTTGTCATCAAAATCAAAAAGATAGGTCTTTGAGTGAAAACCGTAAGGCACTCTCTGATCATGAAAAAGTAAAAATAAAAGACGTACCTGTGGGTGAAAACCTCTCTGAGGCGCCCAAAGGTGGAAGAGTGGACATACCCCTATCAAGTCAGGATAAATCAGCATTGCTTGTGGAAATGACCAAAGAGATAAATTTGGGTACACCTGACAACCCTAAGGTCATTCATTTTGCTGCTTCTCTATCAAAACAGGAAAAGATAGATTTTGTCAATTTCTTTCTTGAGAAGAAGATCAACTTTGCATGGTCCTATGTAGATATGCCTGGCCTTGATCCAGAATTAGTCCTTCATCACTTGCCATTAAAAGTAGATGCCAAGCCTGTCAAACAAAAACTCAGAAAGATGCATCCCCAAGTGGCTTTTTTGGTCAAGGTAGAACTGAAGAAATTACTAGATGTGGGCTTTATCAGACCCATTGATTATGCAGATTGGATTTCAAATTTGGTACCGATTAGAAAAGTAACTGGGGGCATCAGAATCTATACGGATTTTAGGGATCTCAATAAAGCATGCCCTAAAGATGATTTTCCACTGCCAAATATAGACATCATAGTTGACATGACTGCTGGATATGAGATGCTCTCATTGATGGATGGTTTCTTTGGCTATAACCAAATTCGCATTGCTCCTGAAGACCAACATAAGACTGCATTCACCTGTGCTTGGGGTACCTACTGTTGGAATGTGATGCCCTTTGGTCTTAAAAATGCAGGCACAACATATCAAAGAGTGATGATGACAATTTTCCATGATTTCATGCATACTTTGATGGAGGACTATGTTGATGACTTATTATGCAAATCTATCACAAGAGATAGTCATCTCGCCATCCTGGGCCCAATCTTTGACCGAATGGAAACTTATAAGCTTAGACTCAATCCAAAGAAGTGTGTCTTTGGTGTCACAGCCAGCAAATTACTAGGGTACATTATTTCTCGTCGAGGCATCGAAGTCGACCCAACCAAGGTTAAAGCAATAATGGATATGCCTCCTCCTTCTAATCTCCATCAACTAAGAAGTTTGCAAGGAAAACTGCAATCAATTCGCCAGTTTATAGCTCAATTGGCAGACAAATGTCATCCATTCTAGCATTTATTGCATAAAGGAGTCACTTTTAATGGACTGAGCAATGTCAATCAGCATTTCAAGCTCTTAAGGACTATTTGTTGTCGCCACCTATTCTAATGCCTCCTATAGAAGGAAAGTCATTTATATTGTATATTTCTGAAACTGAAATGACACTAGGAGTTCTCTTGGCCCAACTGGATGAGAACGACAAAGAGCGAGCTATTTATTATATCAGTCGGACAGTAGTAGGCTATGAGCTGAATTATTCAACTATTGAACGGGCATGCTTAGTAGTGGTATTTGCAACACAGAAACTCTGACACTATATGTTAAATCACCACACATTGCTGGTTGCAAAAATTGATCCCTTGAAATATTTGCTTAGCAGAGTAGCTTTGACGGGTCACCTGGCAAAGTGGGTTATGATCCTCAGTGAATTTGATATTGAGTACATGGAGCGAAAGGCAATAAAAGGACAAGTCATAGCGGATCAACTTGCAGAGGCTCCTATTTATGATGATCATCCCATGTTGACCGATTTTCAGGATGAATCAGTCTTTGCTCACACATATTCTAATGAATGGAAGTTATACTTTGATGGATCCCATACCAAGTTCAGGTCCAGAGCAAGCATATTGTTTATCACCCCTCAAGGTGATGCTATTCCCAAGTCCTACAGAATAACTTTCCATTTTACCAATAACATTGTAGATTATGAAGCACTGGTCATAGGACTCTGAGTAGTGGTCCACTGGAACATGACACATTTACAAGTCTATGGAGATTCTCAGTTAGTCATCCAACAAGTGAATGATGACTATGAAACAAAAGATGAAAAGCTTATTCCCTACAAGAACATGGTAGATTTCTTCAAGACAAAATTCACAGCTATCCATTTCAGTCAAGTTCCAAGAATTCAAAACAAGTCGGCAGATGCGATGGCTACGATTGCTTCCATGTTGAATATGCCCCACAATATGGACAAATGTGAATTTTTGGTCGAACAATTTCTTGTCCCTTCTTTTGACATTCCGATAGCAGATGTGATGTTCATTCTTGTTGGTCCTAACTCCCCATGGTACAATGATGTATATCAATATTTGAAATCCCAAACCTTACCACCTAACCTTTCTGCTAACCAATGTCGAGCCTTCATCCGACAGATGGCCAAATATGTCATCATTGCCGACAGCCTTTACCATCATTCCTTTGACCATACCCTCCTCAGGTGTTTGGATTCTGACGAAGTACAAACGACTTTACATGAGGTTCACGATGGTATATGTGGGGGCCATTTCAATGGTCTGAGCTTAACCAAAAAGTTGATTCATGCTGGGTATTATTGGCCCACTCTGGAAAAAGATGTTCATGATTTTGTTAAGAAGTGCTACAAATGCCAGATCCATGGAAATTACATTCATGCACCAGCCCAAGAGCTTCATTCTATCATATCTTCATGGCCCTTTTCTCAATGGGGATTGGATCTTATTAGCAAGATTCACTCGACATCTGCAAATGGACACAAGTTTATCATTACAGCCACAAAGTATTTTACAAAATGGATCGAGGCTATCCCCATGACCTATATTACTAGTGTGCAAATTTCTAAATTCCTATTGAACTATATCATATGTAGATATGGGGTTCCCCTTGCCATAGTCACAGATAATGGTCATCCCTTCAAGAATAAAGATGTCAAGGAACTCTGTGAAAAGTTTCATATCCAACACCGTTTCTCCAGTCCATACTATCCACAGGGTAATGGTCAAGCCGAAGCATCAAATAAAACCATTATCAAGATCCTGAAAAAGGTTGTCAATGACGCTGGTCAAGATTGGCATGTACAGTTGAATCCAACATTATGGGCTTATCGCACTTCTATCCGCACACCTACTGGCGCAACACCTTATTCCTTGGTGTATGGTGCAGAAGCCATTTTACCCTTGGAAGTGGAGATTCCTTCTTTGCATGTTTCCTTGCAAAATTTGATTGATGATGAGATGCACAGAGTCTCTTGATTGCATCACCTTGAGATGTTAGATGAGAAATGTCAGACAGCCCTGACACATTTGCAAGCATATCAAAACCGTCTCTGTCGCTCTTATAATAAGAAGGTCAAAGGGCGACACTTCGAAGTGGGAGATTTGGTTTTAAAGGCAAACCCCAAGAATGGACCAATCTACTAACATCATCAAAGGCAAGTTTGAACCTAATTGGGTTGGGCCTTTCATAGTGACTGTAGCCTATGGCTCGAGGGCATATCAGTTTGCCACCCGAGAAGGTGAACCTTTGTCCGATCCTATAAATAGCATGCACCTTCGCAAGTACTGGGCATAATTTTCTATCAAGCACTTCTTCAAGTATGATCCTGAAAAAATACAAAAAAATCAAAAAAGCAAAAAATACAAAAAAAAGTGAAAAACAAAGAAAAGAGCAAAAAAAAAGTAGTAAAGAAAAATGATTCGCCCTCTAGTGAAAACCTAGCAAATAGGCACTTTGGGCAAGTACCATGGTGAAAACTTGGCAATCAAGTGCCATGTGTAACAAGATCATTGCTTCGTCATCTATCATGACCTCTAGTTATGCTTTCTCTCTAAAGATTTATCATGTCTACCCTTGTCCTGACCCAATGTTCTGTTTCAGGCTTGTGATTGGTCAACATCATTGTCTTGCATACTCCATTTCTTGTGCATACATTTCGGTCCTGGCCTCTATATATGTCTTTCAGATGTGCATTGGGTGCATTCCCTTTGTCATGATCAATCACTGGAGCTTTTGAATTTTAAAATGTCCTGAAATAATTAAAAAAAAAATCAAAAAATGTCCTGAAATAATCAAACAAAAATTGAAAAATGTCCTGAAATAATCCAAAAAAATCAAATAATGTCTTCAAAAAAATCTCTAAAAATCAAAAAAATGTCCTGAAAAAATCCCTAAATATCAAATAAAGTCCTGAAAAATCGAAAAAAAAAATTGTAAACACTCGAAAAGCAAAACAAAAAAATATCCCCTTTGTACATAAGACAGATCACTGAGCGTCCCTCCAACGACACGCAATCACACATTGTGCTTTAATGAAATCATGCATAAATAGATGAACTTTTTCAATCAAACCAGACATTCAAACTGATTAAAATTGTCATATCAATCAATCAACATCAATATCATTTGTCCTTGGTACATTATCATGAGTCTTATACAAGGTGTGGTATGCTCGAAACCAGACTGTGTCCTGTCTTAGACAGGGTACCGCATGTCTTGAAACTAGATAGCATGATCGTCCTATCAACACTTTCAACTTTTGACAATGAAGATCAAGATGTTTGTTTGACTTGTTGGAATTAGCGAGTCTTATCATTTATTGATTTATCTTCAATCATGTTCCTATGTTGCTCGATGATGTCACTGAGTGATTTAGAGTGACTGGGATGGATCATGGTCCCTTTCCTTTTTTTGTTGTGTTTGTTGTTTGTGGAATGTTTGTCACAAACTGGGGCAACTATATCATTGGGTGTCTGTGATAAGTACGTTCACTTTGTGAACACCGCAAATACTTCGACCCTTGATGTATGCACCCTAGGATGCTTCACTCATTCCTTGTGTGCGATGTGTCTATCTTTTGCAAAAGGGGTTGCATTCCAGCTCTGGCTTTCAATGCCATGATGCTCTGCATCCGCTTTGCTACATTAAATAAAGGTTCTCACCTACTTATGTGCATTTGTGAAAGCAAGTTTTTCTTTGTCTCTAACTGTCCTGTGTCTAATTTCTTCTTACTAACATTTCTTCCGTCAGTCTTGGCAGTCCGTTTGATCCGTTCAAACCTATCATCTTCTGTCATTCTTATCGATCACTTGGCCTCTTTTTTGGATTTTTTCCAACCAATTCCTCGAGGGGGCATGCATATGTCATTGTTATTGTCTGGGGCATTTTCATTATTGTTCTTTGAAACAATGCTTAAAATTGCATTGTCTGAAAGAGGGGCAAAATGTAGACGTCTAAAAATGGTCAACGCTTGCGGAATCATACTTTAACATTTGCGCATTGCCTTATTTTAGGGTTTTTGCGTCGCATTAACATTTCTCCTATGTCACACACTTGGTCTTTATCATTTGTGAGCATCGAGTCCTTCTTTTGCATTCTTTAGTTGTCTCGCTTTCAAATTTGGTCTTGTCGATAACAATCTTTAGTCATGATTTTGGTCAATCTTATCCTGTCGCATCAATGTGCATGCTCATTTGTCATGGACATTGTCAATCCTAATTAGGGTTTTGTCCTCTTTTCAATCTTGTCATTTTGCGATCGATTTGTCATCAATCATTGTCCACTTATTAATCTTTTCGTTTTGCGATCGATTTGTCATTGATTGTTGTCATTTTCAATCTTGTCGACTTGCGATCGATTTGTCATCGATCGTTGTTATTTTCAATCTTGTCGTCTCACGATCAATTTGTCATCGATCATCGTCTTTCTCAATCGTGTCAATTTGGATCAATTAGTCATTGTTCCTCGTCAATTGGCACACTTATCAATCAAATCATTTGTCAAGCATTGGTCCTTTGTCAGTCAGAATCATGATTAAATCGAATCTACATCAATTATCTTTTGTCAAGGCCTAATCTTCTAAGGTTTTATGATTTATTCATTTAATCTTGTTTGTCATTTTCCCTCTAGGTTAAATTATTTATTTATTTATCCTAAGTCTTCTTGTCACAATTAAATGTTTATTTAATTGGCTAATTAATTCCTCCTATTTTTGTAAATTAATTAATGAATGAAAAATTATTAATTAATTTACCTAATTTTCATCAATTTCCTAATTTCCAAGTCATCATTTCTAACCTAATTTTCTAATTTCTCCTAAATTCCTAAATGTCTATTTCTATTTCAAAATCTTGTCATAAATCCTTGCATAGCAATTTGTCATAAATTGTCATAAATCCTTGCATAGCAATTTGTCATACACATGTCATAATTTTGCTATTCCTGATTTGCAATTTCCATTTGAATCTCTTCATGCTAATTTGATCTTTTCTCCAATTTGTCTATAAATTGGATGAATTTCTTCAATCAAGGTCCCCTACCTGGTCGAATCAATCACGCTTCTAGTATTCTTGCACTATCATCTTGTCTACTTGCTTTCGCATCATGCTTATGCACTAGTAGGTGAGATCCACAAACAAAGCCATTTGAAGGAGAAAGGACAATGGAGCCACATGAAGGAGACATCCAAGTTTGCAATGGTTTGCGTTTGAATTGATGTCTTGTTTTCATGTCTTTATTGAGTGTTTTTAGGATTGATCATTGCATTTGAGCTTTCGTGATTGAGCTGGATTAATATTGATTTGCTTTGATGATTTCCAATTTCCTAGCTACAAATACCACTAGGTGACCTTGGTGTGCATTTTGAGATGATGGGGAGTCTGTCACCAACAATATGTAGTTTGGTAACTCTCACAGGTTCTCCCATTTTGATCCGATCATAGAAGATTCGGTGGTGTTTAGGATAAAGGTCAAAGTTGTTATCCAGCTCCTCATCAGCCTATTCCACGGTTGCTAACGGTGCTGCCAGCGATGCTTATATTTTTTGCTCTCTCTATTTTCTTCATTGGTTCGTTGGTTCATGGTTATATAAGTGTTTCTTTTTACCTTTGTAATGCTTCAGATTTTGGAGGAGAAATATAGATAATTGTTATCTGAATTACACCTTTAACTTATGATTGTACTCTTGAAATTTTGATAATCAAATTGTGTTTGTGGCCTTTATGATCACTATTTTTAATGTGCATGAATATTTTTCTGTGCATTTTGTGATTTCATATAGCTTCTAGAATATATGTTGTAAGACTGTACATATTAAACTATGTATCTTGAACTTGTTATCAGATAGATGAATGGAATTTGTTGCATTATGTTAAATGGGTTGTTGTTTATATTTTAATCTTAATTTTTTGGGCATGTATATTGTTGAATGGGCCTTCGAGCTGCATGTATGTGAAGTTTCTCTATGCTTATAAAGTACTAAAATCATTTTAGTGCATCGCTATAGAGTAGCTTTGTTTTAATTTTTCCTTCTCCCATTTTTCTCCCCCAATATATGAAGAGTCGGCTTCTAAAATCCCAAAGGTTACTTAGTGAACGCACAAATGTCCCTCATCATTGAGTTTCTTGTAAGGTTGCTTTCATAGAAGAAATTTTATTGATCAATAGTTTTTTTTCTAGCATGCCCGGTGGAACCATTTTTCTTATTTTGTCCAAGGAAGGTGTATGATCCATAGACCAGTTACTAGGAGCCAAACCACAACAAATCTGAGTTTATTGTATTCATCCCTAGTTGTGGTTCAAGCAGCATCAGGAGTTGGAGTGCAAATTCTTGTCCAGGCAACCCACGTACCGATGGTAGTCCAACCTCCAAAAAAATTCATCACCTTGAATAGTGGGAGCCCTCTTATCCCACATGTCTACCCTTCTCAATGGGATGCTATCCCTACATCCACATTAAAAGCACTGTCAAAATTCACCGAAGATGATTCTAAGACCCCGAAAGAGCATTTACAAGATGTGGCCGATGTGTGCACTGTACACAATGTCACATAGAAAAATGTAGCATTAAGATTGCTTGTAGCTTCTTTCAAGGGAAAAGCCCAAGATGGTATAGATCTCTCACGCCGAATTCCATAGGAAGTTGGGACCAACTGGGAGATCATTTGTTTGAGCGGTTTACAAAAAAGGGAGACAAATATTCTCTTATGTAGCAGATGATAACGATAAGAAGGGCTCCATAGGAGGATGTGACTGATTTCAATACCCGATTCTAGAAGACTTGGAAAAGAATACCTATGTCTGCTCACCCCCCTACAGATATGGCTTTCGTATTCTATCTAAAATATTTTAATTCTGACATATCTGTAATGATCCAGTCTTTGGGAGGTAGCACTCTTCCAAATGCATATGATATAGTTGTCTGGGTGGAGAACAACTTAATTAATGTAGGGAAGCTCCCACCAAGACCACCAATGGTAGTCTTTCCCAACTTAACGAGCCAAATGCCTGAACCGTCTCCTTTGATCACATCGGCCCCTCAATCCATGTATGTTTATCCCAATGCATAGCAGGAAATTACTTTTTCTCCCTCCACTCTAGCTATAGAGCTTAATGATATGAACAACCTGATGAAACTATCCACTTGAAGAGGAAGCAAGCAACGCCTGTTTTCCCCCCTTTTCAAAATTACCAAAGAAAGAGGCCCCCTTACTAGCAAAACCAATATCAAGGAAGTGTGAAGGATAATTAGAGTCAATTGAACAACCAGCCTATTCCTGTTCCTACCCCTTTGCAAACTTTACCTCCCAATAACAACAAAGAATTGGTTGTGGACAAAAATAACTTAACTGACGAGACCAGTTCATGGTGCTTCCCCTGCAATGACGCTCATATGCTACAAAATTGTCCAAGAGGAAACTTGTAGCATAAAGTGGATGAGAAGAGGATTCAAGGAATGAGCCTTGATGCTGGAGTCTACGCTTCTTTGGGTATAGATAATTCTTCACTTATCGCTCAAATGCAATGCATGTCTTTAGAGAAAGAATTGGAGATCACTTCGGATCACGCCCTCTTTTCATGGAAGGAGGAAGAGGATGTTGGTATTTTGGTTATGTTGATATGGTTTTGTCATTGATGTCAACACCTATTAACACTTATCAACTATGGCACTTTGGAGAATTGGCAATGTTCACCGACAAGCAAGTGACTTATGCACAGTCACCGGTATCTAGTACACCGGCAGGATATATTGTTCACCGACACTTGGAATGACATGGAAAACACTTGGTTAAGTCAAAGGCATCATTTGGACACTTTGTCTTGGAGATTTGTTCATTGATATATTCATATTTGCACATTTGTTGTTACTGGCAAATAGGTCCAAAATAAGCACCGATGGGCTTATCTATTCCAGATCAGCAGGGCATGCTTTGGAGAGGATTTTGTTGTTATTGTAAATGCATTAAGCCAACATGTTGAATCAAATATTGCATCGGTAATTGATTTACTTGTAATTGATTTTATTGTAATATCTTTTAGATCTGACCTACTAAAATTGGTCTTAGGTTATGGTATATATGTAATATCTTATTTGTAAGATCGATATACGATTGGGAAAAGGAATTGTAAGAAGGTATATGCGAGAATAAGAAGAGCTATACACATAGACATCATTTGAAGGTGAAGCAAGGTTTTTGTGAAGACATATCAAAACTACACCGGTATTGAATCCAGCATATGAAGATGCTATTTTGAGCAGTACATCATTATTGGATTTAACCATCCAATTATAGTCAATGTGACTCCTATTTGTGTTTGAGAAGTGAGCTCTAGGTGCTTTGCCTTTCTGCATGTGCAGACCCCGTTTGTATACACATACTATCTGCAATAGTATCATCTAATTGTGGGTAAGGTTTCCCACCATATTTTTTCCCCTTACAGGGTTTCCACATACAAATATTGGTGTTATGTGTTTTGGATGTTATTGTCTTTTTGTTTCATGCATTAATCTTTACCAGTACTGCAATGAACTGATAAACTGTTTACCGGCATAAAGTTTGGTTTACCGGTATTAGGCATTAAGGTTGGTTAGGTTGTTTTTGGTTTGAATTTATTTGACAACTGATTCACCCCCCCTCTCAGTTGTCTCCGGGACCTAACAATTGGTATCAAAGCCTAGTCCTCTTTTTACAGAAGTTTAACGGCTTGAGGGGATCCAATGTCTACTAACTATTTCAGGAAGGACAGTCCTAAACTTGATGGAACCAACTATGGCATATGGAAGATTAGAATGGAGACACATCTGAATTGCATTGGAAAGGACATCTGGGATGTTACAAAGAATGGCTATATTGCTCCTACTCAAAGTCAGCCTAATCCACCTACCTTAGGAAAAGATGAGGAAAATGATTGCAAAGCAAGAGACGCACTTTTGAGCGCATTACCAGATCAGCAAATCATGAGATTATTAGATAGATCTACTGCTAAAGCTATTTGGGACCATTTGGAAACATTGAATGAAGGAGATTCCTCAGTCAAAATTGCAAAACTTGAAAGCTTCCAGGTTAGGTATTAAAATATGAAAATGGAAGAAGATGAAAGGATTTCTGCTTTTATGGAAAGAGTTAATGAAATTGTTTTGGGTATTAAATGTTGTGTTGGAATCTTAAGTGAAGATGAAATTGTTTTAAAAGTTTTAAGAGGATTGACACCAACATATAAAATGAAAGTTATTTCTATAAATGAGTTAAGAACTATGCCTAATACATTAGTAACTAGGGACACATTCATTGGAAAACTTTCAGCTTTTGAAATTGAGGAATTTGGTCTTGTTGCTACTATAAAGACAGATTTAGC
Source organism: Cryptomeria japonica (assembly GCF_030272615.1). NCBI lineage: Eukaryota > Viridiplantae > Streptophyta > Pinopsida > Cupressales > Cupressaceae > Cryptomeria > Cryptomeria japonica. The sequence goes on along the minus strand of NC_081413.1, from coordinate 425,145,863 downwards.
TTTTAACGCATCAACATCATCTGCGCCATCATTGACAAATCTGATTGGAAAGTCTTTTATGCAAGAGAACTTGAGGAAAGAAGGAGATAAAATGAAGAACTTGAAGCACTATTTGCAAGGAAAATGCCTAAAGGTCCAGTTGGAAGTAAGTATGAAGGTAAAGCACCCTTTAAATGTTTTAACTATAATAAGATTGGTCATATGGCTTCAAGATGCCCTGATAGACATGCTAGACTAAGAGAAGAAGCTAGAAGAACATGCAAGCCTAACCCTAAATATCGGAGATACAGATTTAAGAAGAATAAAGATAAATCTTGTTATCTTGCTGATGAAGGAGTCATTGATGATTCCAATGAGGATCTAGTAGACAATGGATGGGTCTTTGTTGCTATAACATAAGATCAACTGACACCTACTATTCAACCGGTAGAACAGGCCCTGGCAGCTAAAGTTGAAGTTAAGGATGAATGGATCATTGATTCAGGATGTTCACATCATATGACTAGTGATAAAGGCAAATTCTTGAACTTTCAGGAGTATAATGGAGGTCTGGTAAGATTTGGAGATGATAAAGCTTGTTTGATCAAAGGAAAAGGTACTATATCTCTTGATGGTAAGCATAATACTAACAATGTTTACTATGTTGAAGGTTTAAAGCATAATCTTTTGAGTGTTGGTCAATTAGTTGAGAAAGGATTTCAGTTACAATTCAAGAATGGAAAATGCAAAATTATGAACAGAACTAGCTTGGAAATTGCAACCGGTAATCAAACTAGAGGTAACATATTTCATTTGAATAATAATGAAAAGACATGCTTGATTGCACATATTGATGAAAGTTGTTTGTGGCATAAGAGACTCTGTCATGTAAATTTTGATTGCACGGTAAAAATCAGTACTACTAAGGCAATTAGAGACTTATCTAATATTTTTAATCCTCACAATCCGGTATGTAAGGAATGTCAATTTGGAAAACAAGTTAGAGAATATTTTAAAAGTATTCCAGAAAAATCCAATAATGCTCTTGACTTAATTCACACTGATTTATGTGGTCCAGCTAGAAATAAAAGCTTACAAGGTGATAGATATTTCATGCTAATCATTGATGACTATTCTATAATGTGTTGGGTTACTTTTCTCAGAGAAAAATCAGAAGCACTTGGGAAGTTCAAACTATTCAAGGTAATGGTAGAAAATGAAACCGGTAAGAAAATTAAATGTCTGAGATCAGATCAAGGAGGTGAATTCACATCTAAGTAATTTAATACATTCTGTGAAGTGAATGGAATCAAAAGACAGTTATCAGCACCCCGGACACCACAACAAAATGGAGTTGTAGAAAGGAAAAATAGAACTATCTTGGATGCAGCTAGAAGTATGTTATCAGAAGAAAATCTACCACATGTATATTGGAGAGAGGCAGTAAGCACAACGGTCTATACATTCAACAAAATTCATATCAAAAGTGAAACTGGTAAGACCCCTCATGAACTATGGTTTGGCATTACTCCTACTCTTAAATATTTTAGAATATTTGGAAGTAAATGCTATATTAGGAGAGATGAGTATATTGGCAAATTTGATCCTAGAAGTGATGAAGGAATATTTCTTGGTTATTCATCTAAGAGAAAAGCATTTAGATGTTTTAACAAGAGATTGCAAAAAATTGTTGAGAGTACAAATGTGAAGATTGATGAACATTTTAGAGGAACCTCAAGGTATATAGACTCTGAACTAGCAACAAAAATACTAACAAATGAACCTACATTGAATCCACTAGTACAAAATGAAGATCCATTTACACCGGTATCATTTGAAAATTCCACTGTAACTGAGGAACAACAGCAAACGAAGACACCCCGGTATGTAAGATTGAACCACTCAGAAAATCAGATAATTGGGAACAAGTATCAAGGAGTTATGACAAGAGGAAGACTGGCAAATGAAGAGGTATATCTTATTTCTCAAATTGAACCATCATCAATTAATGAGGCATGTGAAGATAAGAACTAGATTAAAGCTATGGAAGAGGAACTAGAACAAATTGAGAAGAACAACACATGGACATTAGTTCCCCGGCCTAAAGACAAAAATGTGATTGGAACAAAATGGGTATTCAGAAACAAACTTAATGAAGATGGTAAGGTAATTAGAAATAAAGCAAGATTAGTGTGTAAGGGATATTCTCAGAAAGAAGGAATTGATTATAATGAAACCTTTGCACCGGTAGCTAGAACTGAGGCAGTCAGATTATTCTTGGCTTTTGCAGCACACAAGAACTACAAAGTATATCAAATGGATATTAAATGTGCATTTATGAATGGAGATCTTGAAGAAGAAGTTTACATTGAGCAACCTGATGGATTTTATTTGACAGATAACAAAGATATGGTTTGCAGGTTAAGGAAAGATTTGTATGGGTTGAAGCAAGCTCCAAGAGCTTGGTATGCTAGATTGGATAAATATCTTTTGAAGATTATTTTTTCTAAAGGTAATGCTGACAGCAACTTATACTATAAAGTGACTAATGATGACATCTTGGTTATAGAATTTTTTGTTGATGATATAATATTTGGAGGAGAAGATGGATTATGTAAAGACTTCTATTGAAATGCAACAAGAATTTGAAATGTCTATGATTGGAGAGATAAAATTCTTTTTAGGATTGCAGATTTCACAAACTAATAAAGGTATATTCTTGAGTCAATCCAAGTACTTGAAGGAGTTACTAAAGAAATTTGGGATGGAGAACTCTAAACCGGTAAGCACACCTATGACTACAAATGACAAATTATCACTAAGGGATGAATCTACACCTGTTAATCCGACTAGGTACAAATCTATGATAGGAGGCCTACTGTATTTGACATAAACAAAACTTGATATTATGAATGCAGTATGTATTGTTCCAAGATTTCAGATTAATCCTAGAGAAAATCATGAATCAGAAGTAAAAAGGATTTTCCGGTACTTACAAGGCACTACAAATCTTGGCTTATGGTATCCTAGAGATGAAAACTTTGAATTATGTGCATACACAGATGCAAATTGGGCAGGAGATGTGGATGATAGAAAAAGCACCACCGGTGGAGCATTTTTTCTTGGAAGTAGATTAATTTCTTGGTTGAGTAAGAAACAAAGTTGCACATCTTTATCAACAACAGAATCAGAATATGTTGCAGCAGCAACTAACTATACACAGGTATTATGGATTAAGCAAGTTTTGAAGGATATAAAAGTAAAATGCAAGGAACATATAACTATCTATTGTGATAACACTGCAGCAATTGATATATCTAAGAATCTGGTACTACATTCTAAAACTAAACATGTTTCTATCAAACTGAATTTTCTTAAAGAGAATGTTGAAGCAAAAGAAGTAAAACTGGTTTATGTGAATACTAAAGAGCAGATTGCAGATATTTTCACTAAGTCTTTTCCTAAGGAGACTTTTGAATATCTCAGAGATCAGCTTGGGTTCATACCCCCACCGGTAGAGACTTGGATAGTTGATGTTTGTCATCAACCAACAGAATTAACAGAGAAATCTTTTACTCCGGCTTTGATGAGGAGAGCTACTTCTCAGGGGGAGTAGTTGGTATACTGAACTGGTTGGTATTTTGTATTTGAACCTGGCTCTTGTAGTGGCTTTAGCATTTGATGTCATAGGGGGAGAGACTGGTATGAAAAAATACAAGGAAAACACATGTTACTCTTAGGGGGAGAGATTTTTGCTTTGGGAGAGATTGATTACTCTTTGTATCTGAATTTTGATTTCTAGTTATGATCTCTTTTGGGAGATTGTTGGTTTTTGGTATTTGGCATTTCTATTTTGGCACTTTGATGGTTTTTCCATCTTGTGTTACCATCAATTCCAAAGAGGGAGATTATTGATATTTTGGTTATGTTGATATGGTTTTGTCATTGAAGTCAACACCTATTAACACTTATCAACTCTGGCACTTTAGAGAATTGGGAATGTTCACCGGCAAGCAAGTGACTTATGCACAATCATCAGTATCTGGTATGACAATAGGATATATCATTCACTGACACTTGGAATGGCATGGAAAACACTTGGTTAAGTCGAAGACATTTGGAGATTTGTTCATTGATATATTCGTATTTGCATATTTGTTGTTACCAACAAATAGGTCCAGAATAAGCACCGACAGGCTTATCTATTCCAGATCAGCACGACACTCTTTGGAGAGGATTTTGTTGTTATTGTAAATGCATTAAGCCGACATGTTGAATCGGATATTGCATCGGTTATTGATTTACTTGTAATTGATTTTATTGAAATATCTTTTAGAGCTGACCTACTAAAATTGGTCTTAGGTTATGGTATATATGTAAGATCTTATTTGTAAGATTGATATGCGATTGGGAAAAGGAATTGTAAGAAGGTATATGTGAGAATAAGTAGAGCTATACACATAGACATCATTTGAAGGTGAAGAAAGGTTTTTGTGAAGACATATCAGAACTACACCGGTACTAAATCCAGCATATGAAGATGTTATTTTGAGCAGTACATCATTATTGGATTTAACCATCCAATTGTAGTCAATGTGACTCCTATTTGTGTTTGAGAAGTGAGCTCTAGGCGCTTGGCCATTTTGCATGTGTAGATCCCATTTGTATACACATACTATCTGCAGTAGTATCATCTGATTGTGGGTAAGTTTTCCCACTGTGGTTTTTCCCCTTACAGGGTTTCCACATACAAATATTGGTGTTATATGTTGTGGATGTTATTGTCTTTCTATTTCATGCATTAATCTTTATTGGTACTGAAATTAACTGATAAAATGTCTACCGAAATAAATTTTGGTTTACCAGTATTAAGCATTAAGATTGGTTAAGTTGTTTTTGGTTTTAATTTATTTGACAACTAATTCACCCCCTCTCAGTTGTCTCCGGGACCTAACAGAGGAAACTATCCTCATAAATGATGCTTCCACATCATCAACAAAGATGCCTCAAGTGTAGTCAAATTATAGCCTCTACTCCAAGCATCGATTTACCAGAGAGCTTGTGATACAACAACTAAAAGCAAGTACAGAGGAGCTGACAGAACAACCAGTTGTGATTCCTAGTTCTTAGAAGGCAAAAGGATTTATACCTTATAAGGACAAAGACTCAAAGGCTCTCATTCCCATAATGCTTGACATAGTAGAGAAATTGAAGAAGGCTCCTTTGAATGTATCCCTATGGAATATCCTCACCATTCCTAAATAGAAAGACTGTTTGTGGGAGGCTCTCGATGAAACCAAAAAAATTTCCACTGAGTCAGGCACAAATGAGTCACACATAAAGAGTAGTGAACTTGAGTCAGGAGACCAAGAACGAACCTTGATGGTTCTTACCAGTGAAATCCTTGCTAACATGAAGGAAGGTAAGATGAAACACAATCCTTTCTTTTTTACTCTTATCATTGGCGATAAGTTGCTCCACAACTCCATGATTGATTCTAGCACTAGTACTATTGTAATGCCTAAGCAAATAGCGGAAGTCCTGAATTTGAAATATGAGCCTGTAAGTGGGGGAGTTACGCAATTAGATGAAAACAAAGTCTAGACTATGGGAATTATAAAAATCCTTCCACTCACATTAATCACTTGTCCTAGCATCACAGTAACCCAAGAAGTAGCAATCATTGATATTCCCCTTGTTTTTCGGCCTTTGTCTGTCTCGGGATTTTACCACAAAGGTCAGGGGATATCTCTTTTTTAGATTGGTCTCACGTCATCCTTAGGACTAAGAGTGGAGCTAATTTGAAGATATTGTCTGATCCTCTTCATTAAAAACACATAGCTGATGAAGCTATGCTAAACTTTGAAACTACCCACACATCCATTTTGGGAGAAGAAATGAGATGTGTAGAATTACTAGAAGATGAAGAGATAACTAGAAACCGATCGGCAGACCATGAGGTTTTCCTGAGTGAATTCATAGATCCAGATCCTTATGGGAATTACCACACCACTGGGATTGGGACGTATGTGATTTTTGATGAATACCAACCAATTCCTAAAGTGGAAAAAGACCTGTAGGACACTGAAAAAGAAAAAGAAGACTTGACCTCTAAGCTCTAGACCCTCCATTTTGATGGAGCTAGATGTAAAACTAGATCTAGAGCAGGAATTTTCCTTACTTCCCCTTTCAGGGAGCACTGAGAAGACCTTGACGTCTTTCCATCTTCATTTTTTCTATTCTAACAATGAGGCAGAATACAAAGGTTTGGTTCATGGTTTAAGTCTTACGGAATGCCTTGGAGTCAAATAGTTGAGAGTTTTGGGAGATTCAGAGTTAGTCATCCATCAAGTCTGAGAAATATCAACCATGAAGCATGTCTATATACCTTCATACCACCATAGAGTTTGGGATCTGATTTAGGGATTTGAGGCTTTCAACATTCAAAGGATTCCTCGGAAGAAAAACGAAACCGCTGACCACCTGGCTACAATAGGATCTCAGTTTGACCCTACCTTAGAATTGTTAGAGAATAAGAATTCAGTCTAGGTGGTTGTTAGAACCTCTATACCCAACAATGACATCCATTAGCAAGTTTTGAAAGTGATGAACATATAACTATGTTCATGTAGCAATCTGAGGAGTTTGTAGACCAATTGCAGCCTAAGGTGGCTGAGGCATGCAACGACCAAGTGATCTAGTTAAAGACAAACAAACTCCCAAAGGGATTGATTATGATAGAAAATCTTTTTGACTGCGAAGATTATAGAAATGATAAAAGGAAATTCACAACAGATAAAGAGGATTCCACCGAACTCCATGTTGGGGATGGTCTAAAGCTCAAGGTAGGGAAGGATGTCCCCCAATGACACAGAGACAAGCGGATCCATTTCTATGATGAATATATGGGGGTAATCGCATGGTCGTATAATGAGCTATGTGGGTACAATCTAGAGGTAATCCAGTATACCATTGAGCTGACTGAAGGAACTAATCATGTCTGGTAGAAGAAATGTCTGGTCAATCCAAAGATAGAATCCTTGATGTCACAAGAATTGCGGAAATTCATTGAATCTCAAATTATCTATCTGATTAAGCGTAACACCTAGGTTTCTAACATGGTTCTAGTCCGAAAGAATAATAAAGACATCTTCCTTTGTGTGGATTTCTGGGACTTGAATAGGGCATCTTTCAAAGACCATTATCCCTTGTGTCCAATATAGTAGATTCTACATACAGTAGTCAGGTCAGAGATGTTCTCTATGCTTGATGAATTCTCTGGATACAACCAAGTCCTTTTCAATCTAGAGGACCAACATAAAACCATGTTTACCACCAAATGGATAACACTGCCTTATCAAAATATGCCTTTTGGGTTGTCTAATGCTAGTGCCATGTTTCAGAGGGCCATGGATATAGCCTTCCAGGAGCTAATTAACAAGATAATTCTTATTTACCTGGATGACCTAACAGATTTTTCAAAGCACAAGGAACATCACTTCGACCATTTGGAGCTAGTTTTCCAAAAGTGCCTGGAGTTTGGCGTCTCTCTGAACCCTAAGAAATGCATTTTTGAGGTGCCTCAAGGGAAGTTGCTGAGCCATGTAGTATCCAAAGAAGGAGGGTTGATCAGCCCTGACCATGTGAAAGCTATCAAAGAGCTTTCCTTGCCGGTGAACAAGAACGGTGTCCAATCTTTTTGGGGAAAGATCAACTTCATCAGCTGATTCATTTCTTATTTTGCAAGCATGGTAAGACTGATCACCCTTATGCTTAAGAAGGATATGCATTTAAAATGGACTCCAGAGGCCAAGGAATATTTTCAAAGGATTAAAGAGGTCATCTCATCTACCTCTTTCCTAGTTAATCTGGATATATCTAAGGATTTCCTTATGTATTTTTATGCCAATAGCTTCAGTTTTGTTATTGTATTAACACAGAAGGTATTGGGGAGCACCCAATTGCTTTCCATTCAAAAATGTTAAAAGCATATGAAGTCAAGTATAACTTCATTGAAAAAAAAGAGTTCACCATTGTAAAGGGCTTGAATAAATTCAGACATTTCATTGCTTGTAATAAGACAATTGTCTATGTGGCTCATCTTGTGGTTCATGAATACATCATGGAAGGAGAAATCACGAAAAAGAGAGAAAATTGGATTACCAAGATCCTTGAGTATGACATTGATGTCAAACCTACCAAGGTAATATGAGTCAAGGGTCTCTATGAATACCTAGCTTAGGAACCCCAGGATCTGGGAGAAGCTCAAGATGAGACTGTGTTGATGCATACTGAATCAGAGGAAAGAAGTTGTATTGCTAAACAAAAACTCTTCATGCAAACCAAATTTTTTTCTCCAAACTTCCCCACGGAAAAGAAAAGGGTCTATAGGCTACAAAGTAGCAGTTGTCAGTTGCTGGAAGGTGTCTTATTCAAGGAAAACTTTGATGGAGTTCTACTCTATTGTGTGGATAGGCAGTAGGTCAAAATGATTCTGCACAAGCTTCATAGCGGTCCAGGAGGAGGTCATTTCTTAGCCCAAACCACTGTAATGAAAATTACCCGCGTAGGCTATTATTAGCCCTGATTGTTTAAGGATGTGCACATCCTCATCTAAAAAATGTAAAAAATGTCAATTCTACATCTGAAAATACAGAAACATAGTTATGACACTTAGGCCTATAATGGTTAATGATCCTTTTGCACAATAGGGATTGGAATTCATAGGTATGATCAACCCACCATATTTTGTTGGCCACAAGTGTATTCTCACTGCACAATAGATTACTTCACACGATGGACAAAAGTAGTGTTGCTGAAGAATGTGACCGAGACTAAGATTTTGAGATTCTTAGAGGAATTGGTTACAAGGTTTGGTCTGCCCAAGACCATAATATTAGATAATGCTAGGGCATTCACCGGCTCTAAAGTAACCCATTTTGTTCTCAGACAAGGTATTTATCTTAAAACTTCTTCTAATTATTATCCCCAGGGAAATGGTCTAGTTGAGTCAACTAACAAAAATCTGATCAAACTCATCAAAATAATCAGGACTGAATATAAGAGAGAATGGCATTGTCATTTAAGGAGTGCATTTTGGGCAAACCAGATAACTCCAAAACAAGTGTTGAAGAACTCTCCATACAAACTTGTATACGGAAAATAAGCTTTTTTCCCGATCTCACTAAAGATTCTAGCCTTGCAGCTTCTAAAATCCCTTGAGATGGAAGAAAATGAGCCTATGGAAGTAAGGTTGGTGGAGCTCTTGGAATTGCAAGAAGAAAGAGAGGCATATTTTGAATCCCTCCAAAATCACCAACAAACCGTGAAAAAATGGTTTGACAGAAAAAGCTCGGACCTTGGTTTAAAATAGGGGGATCTCATCCTAAAGTATAACAACCATGGAGCTATATCAGGACACCATGCCAAGTTTGATAGCTCATGGGAAGGTTTGTTCCACATTGTTGAGTGCAAAGGTTTTAATGCTTTTGTACTCAAAAATTCACAGGGTGAACTTTTGGAGATCCCAGTCAATGGGATCCATCTCAAGCCCTTCAATTAAGCCTTAGTTATTCTTGTGTAAATATTGTAGATAGTGTGTTTTCAACTTCCCCAGAAGCCCCTTTTGTTCATGGTTAATTATTTTAGTTTTTAAGTTCTAAGTTGTTTTTGGGCCCGTGAATAGAAAAAGTAAGAGGAGAATCTAGGAGAAAAACTTGCAGATGAAAATTGAGCAAAAATAGATCTACATATGAATGGAAAACTTGTATTACAAATGACAAGCATTTTGAGTCAAAGAAACCATGTAACCAAAAACAAACTGTCTGTTATATTATATATGGTTTCTTTACATATTTACATTCAAATAGACTCTTAGGCCATTGTATCATTTGAGCAAAATGCAAAAAAGGGAAGGAAAGTCATTGTAGAGGAAAGGCTTGTTTATTTTTCCTCATCATATTCATCCTCTTCAAGCTCCTCTTCATTGACGTTATCATCTTCATCGTCTTCTTTTGTGAAATCCTCCTCAAAATCTGAGTCCAAGTCTGAGAATTGCACAATCACTTGGAGGATAGCAGGATCCTCCGAGGTCAAGATTCTTGGGAAAATGTAGTCCCGAAAGTTCGAGTACCACGTTACCCCTTCTTCTTCGACCAAGATGTGTATCTTCAACAAAAAATCAATTTCTCTCCATGCTCAGTAGTGGCGTGTCATTATTGACATGGTTTTAAAACTAGAGACCAAGGGCAACCATGGAGCTACCTAGTCATCGTCTATATAACGCCTTAGGTATAAGGCTGCAAGGATGCCCCAAATGAAGTCTGCAAAGGCAATCACCTCATCCAACCCACCTCAATACTTCTCATGAAAAAGTAGGTTGATGAGCTGCATAGTAAGGTGTTTGGACAAATCAATATCCAGCAAGGAGGCGACAAAGTGGGAGGTGTATACACCTAAAAATGGTCTGAAGATATTTAATTAAATAAGGAATTATTTAATTAATCCCCCTTTCCTAATTTAAATGAATTCATTATGCAATTTGATTAAATTCTCCCTTTCATCTACTTATTAATAAAACTAAGGATTTATTTAATAGGTTCATTTCCATAGTCCCCTTTGATTAATTAATTCAAATTAATTAATCTCTTCCCCCAACTTCAATTAATTCTTCTAATCCTCTAATTAATTAAAACAAATCAATTTATGAGTTGTTGATAATTAATTAGTCTTTTAATGTCTCCTCTCTTGGACACTTGCCTTTTTGTGAGCAAAGCTCCTTGACACTTGTCACCATAGAGATGACAAGTGTCTCTTCCTCCAACCTCTTCTTCAACCTCCTCCAATTTCACCCTTGATATCTTCAAACTCAATCTTGATCATCGATTCTTGCCACCTCACACCTAACCTTGGAAATCCTATAAATATCCCCAATTTTGGAGCAATAAGGATCCCATCTCATTTCATCTTATGCATTGTTACTATAGGCATATAATTTGAGAATTGTTGTTTTAAGTAATTGCATCTTAGATCTAGTTTAATTTGATCATTTTCTAGCATAAATGTTGAATAATGTAGCTTAATCAATCTGTTTTCTAGCTTAATTGCATCATCATCATAGCTTAATCATGCATATCATTAGCTTAATTAATCTCTTGGATCAATCTAGCATAATCAATCTCATCTTTGCATATAATTATCATTTCAAATCCTACATCTAGGTGTAGTCAAGTCACTGGGATTGTGTTGGTATTATGTGAACCAGTATAAGGACATAATGATATTGTATGTTGTCATTGATGTCAATATGTGATATGAAGTGAACCGGCATATGTGATATGTGAGAAGAGAGAACCAGCATGTGTGTGAACCGGTATATATGCCAAAGTGAAGCGGTGTATTTGCTCAAGGTGAACCGGCATGTAGTTATGGGAACCGACACATGGAAGCATTGTATGGCTACCGGTTGGTAGGGAGCTTTCACTTCAGGATTTTTGATTGGAGTACCTCAAGCCTATGTGACTCAATCGGTGATCTTTGTGTGATGAGTTAGCAGTATAACGGAGAACAGGTCATGTTGCCACGTAAGTTTTGTGTGCGTGAAGGATCTTGCATGAAGAAGACTATTCCTATCTACCTCAGGAATGTGCAAAGTTTATCAAACGGTGATAACGTGTGATGGGTTATCAGCCGCCATGAAATTGGTGGATAATGGAGGAAGGAGAATGTCTTGAGATCGATTCAAGACTATTGCATTTAATACAATATGATTCAATGGTCAGGATTGAACCGCTTGAATTGCTTAACCTAACAAGTTTAGGGTTTAGGGTTTTTGCTACCAACCTATCTATTTCCTATAAGTTCGATGTTGTGTTTCTTTCTAAGGTTGTTGGCAAAATTTGTGTGTGTGTATCCAAGGGAAGTGATATGTGATTCTTTCCAGACCAAAGGAGAGAAGAGATACCTGCAAAGTGAATGTGCAGAAGGTGAAGAGGAGCCAAAATAGATTTGCATTAGCATTGAGTGTTGTTACCAGATCATTGTAATTTGATCTTTAACCACTTCAACAGTTGTGAAATCCCTTAACAGGGTAGCCTTAACCGGCTTGATACAAATCCCTTAACATGGTAACTCAAAGTTATTGAGTTTTGGGAAGCTATAGAGCTCTGGAGATCCTCTAGTTATTGAGTTCTTGAAATACTCTAACAAGGTAACCCTAACTGGGTTTAACCCTTAATCGGGTATTGTAGCCATCCTTTAACCAGGTGACCCCTAACATGATTGGTTCCTAGCAGAACCTATTGTAATGTCTTTAACCAGACAAGGCTCCTAACAGAGCGGACTTCTAAAGAGTTCAAAAGAAGCTTGTGGGTATTCATCCCCACCGTGGTTTTTTCCAGTTGGGTTTCCATGTGAAAAATATGTGTGTCATGTGTGATGCTTTGTTGTTACCTATTGAGCATATGATGGTTCTGTGTTTTATGCCTGTCTATAAAACATACTGAACTAACTATTGTAAAGTTTTGATGATAGTTTACCTATTCGTGCATAAGGGTGTAATGGTACTATAGTATTGAGCTAAGAGGAAAGCTTAGTGAGTGACCGGTTTATGATTGTTTTAGTTATTCTAGGTCTTACCAGTTGCACTCTATTTCAACTAGTATCACTGCCTGCCAGTCATTTGGAATATTTTCTATGAAACCAGTTTTGGACTATATTTTTGTTTGTACTGATTCACCCTCCCCCCCCCCTTAGTACCAGTTTGGTACTATTCGTTCATCATTGAGTTATCAGATTTCTTATCCAGATCTGAGAGAAAATCCATACTCACATCTCTTAGGAGGCGATAGGTCACTTTGTCATGGTTCATCTTTGTTTTCTTATTATTTGCTAACCATGATTGTAATGATCTATTAAGTGTTTTGTGTTGTAGCTGCAGGTATCACACTTCACAAGCATGACATTTTGGCACCCATCGCGGGGCCGAAAATCTTATTTTTGGCCTCTCAAGCATCATCAAATCTTCATTTCTGGTTGGGTCTAAATCAGAATCTTGTACGAGTCCGTTTTCAATGTCATACGAGCTCCTTTGTGCACTGAAACGATAATTCTTCATGACTCATACAAGCTTCTAAGGAGACTAAATTGTCGTACGAGCTCCATTTTGCACTCATACGGTCCTAGAAGGATACTCAAATGGTCAGGCAAATTGTGTTGTACGAAATTATGCTTCTATGTTTTCAAAGCAAATTGCATTTTAGGGTTTTCATGCTTCAATTTGATTATTACTAATGCTAACCATGGACTATTTGTGAGATTTTTGGCAGCCTAACTGGTTTTTGTAGGATGATTATCAAATATTACGCTTGTCAAAGCTTCATTTCACCAAAACACATCATGACTACTAATGCATCTATTTTGTAGGTTGCTTAGGAGGACTCAACCAAACTTTATGTCTTCTTTAATTTTTCTAAGCACACTTGTTTTTGCTAATGGAAATGAACAATCATGTATTATACGTTTTGATGATAGGCGAGTATGCTCTCACCTTTCTTAGGTGATCAGAAAGCTAGACTCTTCCTTTTCTTTCATTGCTACATATCTTTAGCAGGCCTACCCTCCCAAGGAGCTAATAACTCTTAGCCATTAAGGCCGGTGAGAGGGAAATGACCTAAGTGGGAACGGCTAATGCCAAGTAATCCAACCCACTATAAAATAAATGTGATTTGATGAAAATCAAGTCAATGACAGTGCTCGATAATAGCTCTCTTCCATACCTTTGGGTATATCAAACCTTGGTTTTCAAGGCTGGGAGACTCTTAATTGAGTTTATACCCTGACGCGCCAAATGAATCCCTTACTAGTTTCAAATTAAATTAGAAGCTACCTAATTCACCTCCGAAAGGGTGATAATCTTTGTGCAAGAGAGATAGTAACTCTCCCAAGACACTTGCCATATCGTGTCCCCATTAGAATTTGGAGTCGGATAATACGATGTTGAGAATCCATTGCATGAGACTCACCGGTCGTATTCTAATTAGCTATTGGGTGTGTACCTAAGCTTGCAAGCAAAGGTTTTCTCTCTCAGCCAACTTCCTTAGGTAGCGTATTGTGCTTGAGGTCACTTATCATATCGTGTGTTCGTTGTGTATTCATCCTTGAAATAAGAAAATCAAACATTTAAAACTGGAAAACATAAGCAAAACGTCAAACTTCAATGATAAAAAATATGTCCAAACAACATTTTTTTACCTTTTTTTTGTCTTGAGTCGTATGAGCTTGTGTTTTGTCGTACAAGCCTTCTTGTTTGTCATATGGTTTAGAAATTTTTGTTGTATGAGTTCTCTAGTTTATCATTTTTCTCATAAAGTGTTTTCATACGAGACCTCCGGTTTATCATTTTTCTCAGTAGGAATTGTCGTACAAGCTTGTGCTTTGTCATATGAGATTCCTGATTTGTCGTATGGGCCTATATGTATTGTTTTCTGAAGCTTCTTAAACTGTCGTACAAGTTTCTATCTCTGTTGGTCCAGAGTTGTCTTCTTGCACATCTTTTTTGGGTCTGTCATATTTGCTCTATCATTTTACAGTGATCATAAACACCTGTTATCTATCATTTTATGCTTGGATTGTCTTATTGGGTTACTTGGTCAAGTTATCATTTGTCAAATCGGACTCTAGACATAAACACCTCAGGGTTTTCAAGTATTCACCCTCAATAAGTTGAAGATCTAAACATCGCAAAGTGCATTATCACCCTCTTTGATAAACTGATCACTCAAACATAGTTTCTCATCAGGATCTATCATCCTCTATCATGAAACTACAATGCTTGGTCAAAATAATCTTGTCCCACATCGTAGGATATATCATTCCTATTGGACTTGGTTTTAATCAAATTATCATCATTGCACACCAAAACCGAAGATTGAAAAAATTGCAAACTTTTAAACACTTGAACCATCTTTTCCTGTCATATTGCTCTATCACATTTACATTGACAATTGATCGCTTATCGAAACAACTTTTAGACAATTGAATCCTAGCACAATATCTAACACACGTGTATGCCCATTCTAACTAGAGCTCAGAGATGAAAGATCGCAGAAATGGAAATCGAAACATTGGAAATAATTGAAGAGCAAAGAACCATGGAACATGAAGATGAAATACAAGTTGAAGGAGAAATAATATAAGAAAATATCATAGACATCAAAAAAGATCCTCAATTCGATAAATTTATGTTAAAATTATTGGAGGGAGAAAATGAAAAATATTTCCTAATGTTAGCAAAATCTGGTGCTACACTCCCCCAAGATTTTGATATGAACAAATTGACACAAAAGAAAAGTGACCCTCCCCCTAATAGCGAACAATATGAGGATATTTTTTGTCTCAAAATGAATGACACATCAATTCCTAGTAACACCAGAACAAATGAAGAAACTTGCATTCCCAAAAGAGAGGACGTAGAAATTCTAAATAACTTTCAATCCAATGAAGATACAAGAAGGACTAGAGATGATACAAAAAGAGATCCAGATCCTCCTAGAATGCAAAATCATGGTTATGCAAGAACAAATCATGTTGATAATCCTATCACAACTCTCATGCAACAAATACAAACACTGCAAACACAAATTCAAGATATGCAGAGAGGAAATGTTAGAAGATACTCACTTCAAGAAATCTGTCTGTATCCATTCGACAAAAATCTAAACATGATACCATTTCCTATAAGTTGTGAAACTCCTAGATACGAAAAAATATGATGGAAGCACTAGCCCTCAAGATCATATACGAGAATTTTGCACAATGAGTATGGATTTTGCACATGAGGATACCTACTTGATGAGATTATTTCCGAAAGCTTAACTGGACTAGCTATGGAATGGTTCTCCAAACTTACACCTGGAATCATATCATTCTTAGAATTGGTGGATATTTTGTTTCACAATACTCTTACAACATACAACATGAAGTAACAATGCTAGACCTATGTGATGCCAAACAAAAGAGTGGAGAACCTTTCATGACATTTTTACAGTGATGGAGACGGTTAGCTTCACCATATCCTCCTACAGTGACAAAGTATGAAAAAATGGATATATTCATCGACAACCTAAATGATAAAATGAGTTATTAACTAAAAATGCAAGGAAATAAAAGTTTTGGAAAGATGATTGATAATGGCATCATAATGGAGGAAGCCATGATAAAGAAAGGTGAGTTGAAAGTATACAAAAAAGGAGTCCATCGTCCTAACAACAACAACAATAACAACAACCACAATGATAAGCCAAAGTTTTGGAATAGAAATTGTAATGTCGTTAATGATGTAATAGTGGATAACAACAATGTGAAACCAAAACAACCGGTTTTTAATTTATCACACCACTCAGGAGCGTCTCAACAAAACAATCATCACCAAAAAGCAACTATCAAAAATTTCTTTCGAAGATAATTTACAAACATTGGTGAACCCCTTGGATCTGCACTAAAGACACTTATCGCAAACAAATTGATTACTTTGCCAGAAGAAAGGAACTAAAAACCTCAAGTAAAACCACCTTGGTGCAATGATAACCATTATTGTGATTTCCATCGAAACAAGGGACATCACACAGATAATTGTTAGCGGTTGAAACATGTCATCCAAGATTTGATTGATAATGGAGTAATAATAGTGGATGGACATATGACAAATGAATCCCATATAGATTTTAAAACTCCACTTCCAAACTATGATAAGGGTGAATCATCAACAACAAATAATGGTAAGGATAAAGCGAAGGTAAACTACACTCACACATGATAATGTGGTAAATCTGATTGTAGTTAAAGAAAAGAAAAATCAAGAACCTTCTCATGCTATCACAACAAGCAAAGATAAATTTGTTTTGTCGGATCCTACAACAAACACATCATCCCCTACAAAACAATATAATCTAGTGGAACAATTGCAGAAAACACCCACCCAAATATCCATCTTAGAACTTTTAAAGCTTTCACCTGCACACAAAGAAATTCTTGAACGAGCATTGGTAGATACAACAATGTCTAAATATATGGATATAGATCAATTCCAAACCATGGTGGGACACCTCACAACCCCTCACTTCTTATCATTCACTGAAGAAGACGACATGTCCTTGCAACATCCCCATAATGCTCCCTTGCATATCAAAGTCATCATTCATAAGACACAAGTTAAACGTGTCCTAATAGATGGAGGAGCTGGTTTAAATATTTTCTCTTTGAGTCTAGTCCATGCTTTGGGTTATTCAGAAGATGTAGTTGATCCCCAAAAAAAGATCACCATTAAAGCATATGATGAATAAGAACATTCCTATAAAGGAATTATGATGTTACCCATCAGAGTGGGACCTTTATAGAAAGACACAGCATGCCAAGTTCTAGACTTGGACTTATCATACAACATACTCTTGGGAAGACCTTGGATACATGACATACAAGTTGTTCCATCAACATATCATCAATGCTTAAAGTTTCCCTACAATGGGAAAGAAATCATGATCTCAGCAGATTCAAATCCATTTCAGTATTTTAGTAACCTCAAACCAGTTCAAGAAGTCATTGTTCCTCATAATAGGGAGGCATCATCTTCAAACACATAATCTAATGAAAAATCATTTGCCTCAATTTTGTCAAGTATGGAAAAATAAATGTAGCTAAGAGATCGAGGGAATGGAGAATATTCAATATCACAATTACCCCTTTCTCCTAAATCCTTTGGAAAACCATCAAACTCTAAACAACAACCAATTGTGAAACATCTTCCAATATTTGATGGAGCATTTGTTAGTGTTGGAACCTTATTAGAGGAAACAGAAGACAAATATCTGCTACAATGGCTATACAAGGATGAAGAAGTTCAACAAAATATCAACAATGTCTGTATGCCTATAGAAAAGTATGGAAAAGGATTTAACATTCTTAGAAAAATGAGATACATTGGAATAGGTCCTATAGGGAAAAGAAAACAAGGTATATCAGAACCTATCCAACCTTACACTCAACAGGCTATAGACAAAACAGGCTTAGGATATGGACAAGCTACTCTACTAGAAGACACATCTTTTAGCCAACAACAAGAAGAATATAAAAACAAACAAGAACAACTAGCAATTAAAAGAGAAGAAACATCAGCTAAGAAACAAACACAAGCAAACACGAAATGGGAAAAGAAGCAAGCTCCAAATCAACAAGAAAAACAAACTAAAAGCACCTCTCAAACAACTTTAAATCTCAATAAAAACAAGCATGAACCTAGTACTAATCAAGGAGAGCTCATAGCAAAGCTGACATAACTCAATCTCAGTCCTGAAGAGGTTGAATATGAAAGAAGAAAAGATATAGCAACAAAAGCTGAAGAAACAAATCAAATACTATATGAACAAATTTGTAGATTGTAGGTTGCAAGTGATATAGATTCTAATGAATGGGAATGGGATTCCTATCACTCTAAAGAATCAGCTGAAGAAAATTTCTTTGAAGAAGATGTAGGAGTTGATGTAGTTCACACGTATGTAGGGCAAATGTTAGGAACTAGTTCACTTGAATTAGAATCACATTCGGCTGACTTGGACTTAACCGAGGATGATCAGGAGCTTCTTGTGCAAGGTCATTCGGATGAGAATACCATTCTAGACATTGACATACATATTGAAAACTTTGATACATCTATCATGACCCTTGATACCCTCGAAACATCCCACCCTGAGGACCCCTTACCTCTAATCCACCCTGAACTTATTCATTGGGAAATTGAAGGACATACTACCATTGATATCTTTCTAAATGATCATACCATATCTGTATATCTTAATGAAATTGAACCCGCAATAACTTTCACCAGGAATTTTAGCAACGCATCTTCCAATCAAGTGGGTGCCAAATCTCCTAGTCGTAAAAAGGAAAATAAAGAAAACAATATCAGGTCTAATTTTGAAAATGATTTCTTGGCAACATTAGATCAGGAAAAAGTAAGAAGAAAGTATGCATCTAACGGTGAAAACGTCCACGAGGAATCGGAAGATGGGAGATTTCACACTTTACCTCTGCACTATCAAGAAAGGTCGTCCATTTTGATCAAACCAACAGAGGCAGTTAACATTGGGACAACCGAGCAACCAAAGATCCTGCATCTAACAACTTCTTTGTTAGAAGAAGAAATTCAACAATATATGGAATTATTCAAACAAAGGCAAATCAATTTTGCCTGGTCATATAAAGACATGTCGGGGTTAGATCCAGAGCTTATTATGCATCACTTAAATGTCAATCCAGGAGCCAAACCGGTCAAACAAAAGTTAAGGAAAATGCATCTGCATATCACTCTCCTAGTCAAAGCAGAACTAAAGAAATTATTGGATGTCAGATTCATCAGACCTGTAGCTTATCCTCAATGGGTATCCAACATTGTTCCTATTTCAAAACCAAAATAAAAGTATCAGAATATGCAAATACTTCAGAGATCTTAATAACGCATATCCAAAGGATGACTTTCCTTTGCCTAACATTGACATCGTTGTAGATTTAATTGCTGGAAACTCCATGTTTTGTCTAATGGATGGTTTCTGTGGATACAATCAGATTAAAATAGCACCTGAAGATCAAGACAAGATAGCTTTCACATGCCCATGGGGTACTTTCTGCTAGAACGTCATGCATTTTGGACTAAAGAATATAGGTGCTACATATCAAAGAGCTATGACAATGATATTCCATGACATGATGTATACATTCATGGAAGACTATGTGGGTGACATCTTCGCAAAATCATACAATAGAGAAGACCATATAGGGATACTAGAAAAGATCTTTGATAGGTTAGAACAATATAAGCTATGACTCAATCCTAAGAAATGTGCCTTTGGTGTCACTACAGGAAAGCTATTGGGATACATTGTTTCATCTAGAGGTATCAAAGTAGATCCAACTAAGGTCAAAGCAATCATGGAGATGGCATCTCCCAAGAATATAAGTCAACTTAGATCACTCCAGTCAATCAGAAGATTTGTTTCTCAACTGGTAGATAAATGTCAACCATTTACACATCTATTACACAAAAATGTTCATTTCAAGTGGGACCATCATTGTGAGGATGCATTCAACAAGATCAAGGCATATCTCATGCAACCACCTGTCCTAATATCACCAATTCCAGGAAAGTCATTGTTCCTCTATATATCGACCACTAATGTATCATTAGAGGTTCTACTCACACAACAAGATAATGAAGCAAAAGAACGAGCCATCTACTACATCAGCAGAACATTAGTGGGATACGAGCTCAACTATTCCCCAATAGAAAAAGCATGTTTGGCGGTAATTTTTTCTTCTCAAAAATTAAGACACTATCTACTATCTCACTCCATCAATTTGATAGCTAAAATCGATCCATTGAAGTATTTACTCAGCAAGGCAACATTAACAGGATGACTAGCCAAATGGATCATGATCCTGAGTGAGTTTGATATTGAGTATGTTGATAAAAAATCTATAAAGGGGCAAGTCATTGCAAACCAACTAGCCGAGGCACCGCTTCAATATAATCGTCCTTTGAAGATTGAATTTCCCGATGTTGATATCCTAGCGGTCACCACAAAAACATGGCAATTATACTTTGATGGTTCATATACACAACATGGATCAGGAGCAAGTATTCTATTTATCACACCACAAGGTCATACAATCCCAAAAGCATGCAAATTAAGCTTTCCATGCACCAACAATACAATAGAAATATGAATCTTTTGTTACAGGTATCAAAATGGCTATAGAATGGAACATTACACAAATTCAAGTCTTTGGAGATTCTCAGCTCATCAATAATCAAATCACTGACGATTATCAAACAAAGGACAAAACATTAACGCCTTATAAAAAGATGGTTGATGATATCAATAAATACTTTGTAGAAATAACTTTTCAGCAAATTCCAAGGAATGACAACAAAGTAGAAGATTCCATGGCTACACTTGCTTCTCTCCTTCAGACATGGGAAAATCAACAATGATATGAATTCTTGGTGGAAGAGTTGTTTTACCCTGCTCATAATTGTCTTGATTCCCAAACAATCTGTTTCCTTGTTGGGCATAATTCCTCCCACTATGGCCAAAGTTACACATACCTGAAAGATAATATCCTCCCTCTTGACTTATTAAAAAATAAAAAGAGAAAGTTTATTCGCCAATCCTCCCATTTTACTCTTGTCGCGGATACCCTGTTTAAATTGTTGGCATTCTACACTCTTATGAGAATAGTTGGTGTTGTCATTAAAGGCAACCATCTGGCAACCTTCTGGCACTCATCTGGTAAAGCCATCGGCAGGCACCGACACTGGCATAGACATCTACGTACACTGGTAGACACTTCACTGACAGCGGCAACAATGCATACTGGCACCCCAGCCGACAAGGAATAAACTTTTGTTTATTATATTTAATTGAAATTATCTTTTGTAAATCTGACAAGGAATATTGTAAAATACTTACATATATGTATGAGATCTTATAGGTCATTTTGAAAAAAGAAGAGAGTTGTGAATTATCTATAAGGTGATATAAGTGACAATGAAGGTTTTGGTTATAGAATGAGCTTAAACCGGTACTGAACCTGGCATAGTTGATGCTGATTTAAAGTAGTACATTGTATTGGATTTTAGAATCCACTTGTGTAGTCAATGTGACTCTAATTGAGTAGTGAGCTCTAGGCAGTTGGCCTTCCTGCATGTGTAGGCCCCTCATTTTAAGTAATATTTATTCATTGGCCAGTGAGTCAATATTATGGGTCACAAATCCCACCGAGGTTTTTCCCACACCGGGTTTCCTCATTAAACATCTTGTGTTATGGTGTGTTTTCTATGTTGTCTTTATTGTTCCTGTTTACTACATTAATTCTTATCTACCGGTACACTATTTTGGAATGCAAAGTTCTTAATAAGGTTAAATATTCTGCTAACTAGTTAGATACTGATTCACCCCCCCCCCCTCTCAGTATCTTTGAGACTATCATTAATCCTAACAATTGGTATCAGAGCCTGGTCCTCTATTTTCAAAAGCCTAATAGCTTGAGGAAGATTCTGACACCGGTATAGATGGAGAACTTAAGGAAACAATTGGAAGGAGCTCTTGTAGACTATGATGCAGAAAAGTTGAAGAATATCAAACTTGAAGATGATTTAAGGACTGCACAGTAATTCATTCAAGGACTTTAGGAGAATCTTACTATAGCTCGAAATAAAAGAAAAGAACTACATGAGAAGATGCAGAATGACAATGATGAAAAGGAAACTCTTAATGAACTTGTGAACAAGCTGAGACAAGAAAATAGTAATATGAAAAATGAAAAGAAAGATATGACTATGAGATTTTGTAAAGACATTAAAGATAGAAAGAAGAATGAAGATGACTTGACTAGGACACTCAATGATGCTGGAAATGAAAATCTAAGACTCGGTCATGAAAATGATATGTTGAAGACAGATCTGATTCACATGCAACATGATAAAACTGAACCCATGAGACAAAAGGGAATTCTGAAAAATGAGTTGGCTACTGCAAATCAACACAAAGAGAAATTCAAGAAAAGCTTAGAGGAAGTTGATAACATGCTGAAAAGTCAGAAACCTAATGGAGATACAAATGGACTTCGATTTGAAGTTGGAGAAAGTTCTGGTACTGCAAACAATCATGATCATACTAAATCGGTAAGACAACCTAATGCTTACAAATTTAATGGGAAATGCTTTAATTGTAACAAGTATGGTCATAGAGAAAATCAATGTAGATTCATAAGCCAATCAAAACATTAATGCACCCACTGGTCAATGTTTCAAATGAAACAAAATTGGTCATAATTCAGAAAACTGCAGGATGAATGTGAAATGTTATGTTTGTGGAAGATTTGGGCACTTATCTAATCAATTCAGAACACAAACCGGCATAGGATATGGAAAGGCTATTCAGAAGAATAATGTGACTTGTTATGATTGTAACAAAATTGGACATATTGCAAAATTTTATAGAAGCAAGACTTCACCGACAAATAATAAAGGACCCAGTTTGAAAGGCAAAGAAAAGGTAGATGAGGTAAATCAAGAATTTTCAAAACAATGGATTAGGAAGAAAGATCAAAATGTTGATGAGATTATTTCTTCATCTGTAGAACAGAGTATTACTCCACCGGTAGGAGATTCTTCATCCAACTAAGAAGTAACCCTTTGGGGGTATTGCAGCAAGTTGAATATCATGCAGATTACCCTTAGTTGATGGTGAGAAGATAGATTTCTTCTCTACCGGTAGATGTGTTAAGTTTTCACTTAATCGGCGAGCATTTAATGTGGTTGTTGAAGGAAAAGTCATTATAAATCATTGGTTTTCCCTCATTTTTGATTCATCGAGCATTCAAATTAGCAAAGAGCACAAAATCTGAGCAAAGACATTCAAGGCAAAGGTGTGAAGCGATTTCTTTCAAGCATTCAAACATTATTAGGCAAATAAAGGTATTTTTCAAATGGCTTCTTCTTCTGCTCCTGAATTTATTGCAAACCCTACTATCGTGGAAAATGTAAAATGACCTAGGCCTATATTCAAAATTATTCCCTAAGTAGCTAAGCAAGATGATTCCATAGGCGCATTTTCAAAGATTCCTAAAGGTGTAGCTTATGCTGAAGACCCTAGGATATATATTCACTGCAACATTGAGGAATTAGGTTCTGAGGAATTGTTAAAAATGTTTAGAACCGTAATTTATGATGAAAATGGCACTGTCAAACCCGAGCACAAAATTATGGAGACTTTAGGTTTTGTTGAAATATTTAACATCCCTGAATTTTTGGAAGAAGTTGTGAGAATTGTCTTAAGTAGGGCACATGGAGAATTTCTTTGGTTAGATTATGTCTGCAAATTCACCCGGCAAGCAATTAGAGCAGTAACAGGTTTACCCTCAACTAGCAGTAGACCAGACAAAACTAAGAAGGTTTCTAATAACAAAGTCATGACCCTAACCGGAGCAACATCTGATAGTAGATCTCTAAGAGTAAATGACATCAAGGACATCAATGTGAGATTCATAAGTATGATTTTAGGTTACAAGACTACTCACGCAAACAAACTTAATTAAGTTTCTAGTCTTTGCATTAATAGTGCTTATGAAATGGTGAACAACAATGCCAAAATAGATGTGTGTGAATGGCTGAAGGATGAACTCATGGATAATTTGAAAAAGATAAAAGGAGACAAGAAAGGAACATTTCGTTTTGGTAATCTCTTAGTATGCTTAATGTTGTATTTCACAAAGGAGATCCCTGGTATAGGACAGAAAGACTTTGGATATGACATACCGGTAGGAAAACAATTACAAGAAGCTTTCACCGGCATGGGTACTGCTAAGGATAACAATATAACTGAATATTTCAAAGCTTTCCAAGCCAAAATGAAAACTATACTACTACAGAGTGTAGTGGATAAATATGATAAAGAAATTTGTTTTGTAATCAAGAAGGATGAGACATGGATGGAATTTGTACTACCTAGAACTATATGGGTAACAGAAATGGGTTATGAGGTAGATCTCAACATAATTGAGACTTATACAAAAGCCTTATTGGGTGGCTACAAGAAGTTGAGTCCCACTTTTGGGCAAAAAGTGGAAGTGTTTTCTCTGTTTTTCAAATTTTATATCGATTGATGTCAAAATTTGATGCACTTAGAGATTGAATCTCAAAAAACTTCAGTAATAGAAAATGTAGTGCTAAGAGTCTACTTTTCAAATATGTAATTTATTTTAATACCCACATGGTAGAAATCCCTTTTTAGTAGGCATGTTTAAAAACCATTTTTTCAAAATGCCTATTTCAGGACCATACCACACATGTGTATGACCACCCTTTTTTGATGCAAATAAATGAATTTTTGCAAATCCTTCCGGGAAATGATACCTAAGACACCAAATATTGATGAGAATATTTTTGCTTTTTTTTTTATTGAATATATATTTTTTTATTAATTTTTAACTGACAATAAAGTATATTTTCAAAACATCAGGTGTACGACCACCATAATTTGATGAAAATTTCATATTTTTCCATTTTTTTTTTTTAATATTCAAAAGAATTGTATGTAGATTGATGCCATATAATTTATTTTTCTAAAATCCTAAAAACCAAAAAGTTATTAAAGTTTTAGTGAACCTTGGTATTTTAGGTTTAGGTTCCACTTTTGATTAATAAATAATACAAAAATAGTAAAAGTAATCTTATCACTATAAAATTTACATTTCTGAATTCAGGACGCTAAAAACTCTAATGGGTTTTTGTTTTGTCAAAAAATTCAATCAGAAAGGCCCTCAAAAAATTAGGCCAAGGTAGAAATCTGATGTCGATTTACCTTAGTCATTTTTTTGGAGGTCCAAGCATAGGCTTGGTGAGACCAAGCCTATCTCGAAGCAAAAAACAAAACTAAGGAATGTTTCCCGCCCCTAATTTTAAAAAATGGGTGCCCATTTTTTAAATTCAAAAAACGGGCGCTCGTTTCGCTCTGTACCGTTGAAAGAGAAACGGGCGCCCGTTTTCAAAAATGGGCACCCATTTTTAAAAACAGACGCCCATTTCTGAAAAGATCCATTGGGCCAGAATCTGGCCCACAAGCACAAATCCCAATGATTGAATGATTTTTCAATCATTGGCTGACAGGTATGATCTGTAAAGAGAATGTTTTGATTAATCATTCTCTTTGTTTGTCTTATTGTCGATTTGGTAAAGAGATTGATTCAAATTCAAATTTTGGTGTAGCCATGGGATCAAATCAATGTAGGAAGAGGCAAAGGAAGGTTCTGACAACTAAGGAGATTGCAGCAAATAGGGAGAAGGAGGCAATGTGTCAACGAGAGAGAAGATCAAGAATGAGACAAGGAGCTTCAAGTTCCACAATCATTTTAGAAGAGGAGAACATCAATGAGACCATAAATGTTGACGAAGGAAACACAATAGAACCATTTAATTCAAGTGCATCTTCTAATCCATTATTGGATACAGGTATGTCTCCACAGCCCCATGTTTTTTCTCATGAAGAAATTGGTGATTTAGTAGAAGCAGGTTACTTATTAAATGAAATTCTAATTGAAAATCAAACCCCAAATGAAATTAGAAGTCAAGTTGAAAGTGAAATTGAAATCCAAATTGAAACCCCAACTAAAACTAGATCTCAACTTGAAATTGAAATTGAAACCAAATTTGAAACTCCAAATGAAATTGAAAATCCACTTGCAACTAAAACCAATAATGTGTATGTAGACATGGAAACACCAATTGAAAATGAAACATGTTTGAATGATAATCAAATGAATGAAAATTTTGAAATTAAAAGTGATGCACTAGACAACCTTCCTAGCTTGGTTTCATGGAGACAGATTAGGACACATGCAAATAGATTGTTTAGACATTTTTTTTATAATAAGAAATTTGGGTTTCAATGTCAATTAATGGTACAACTAATTAAAATGACTAAAATGCAAAAAGTGATGAAGAAGTTAGGCTTTTATGTCAAACCCAAGAAGAAGGAGGAGTCTTTAAAACAAGTTGTATCGACTGTTGCTAGCGCCTTTGATACAATTGGAAAGAAAAGTCGTTCTAAAGATAAAAATGCGACACGATGGGCAATAACAATAGCTTTAGTAAGCCGAACAACTTCTAATAAAAGAATGATGAGTAACATAAGTGGATATCTTAATATTCATCGCAAAACTTTGTCAAGAGCTGTAAAAAGAAGAGTTAATTTTGAAAGTGATCCAGCAAACAAATTGTGGACTTTTAGTGGTAGACTACCAAGGTCTGATATGAAACTTACTGGTGAAGTCAAAAATTTGATCGAAAAATTCTGGCACGATAATACGAGAGTATCACCTAATGTTAGAGATGTTCTTAAATTAAGAGTTGGGTCAAAAATTCGTGATCCACATCCAAAACACCTATTGGACATGACTCAAACTGAATTGTATAAAAAAAATTTGGATGATAAAGTGTTGACTATTAGCATTTGTCAAAGGTCTTTTGAAAAGTGTAAACCTTGGTATGCTTGAATTAACAAGGAAAGAGTCACATGTTGTTGCTAAACTCATGTTCAATTTCACTACCATTATGATGTATTTTGATATATACGTGTTACCATGCATAGTAATGGAATGTTCCAAGAATGTGGTATAAATATACCACCTGAAACTATCAAGGAGTTTATTTCAAGTTTGTTTTGCAACCCACTAAATGAACAAAATTTCCTTTTCAATGCATGTGTTTCTGGTGTATGTGATATATGTGGCAATCTTGCATTGTTGGATGAATATTTGCATGAAAATCTTTCAAATGATTTTGGACAACAATTAATTGATGTTAAAAGATTTAAAACTATTGAGTATCCACTAAAGGATGGAAAGGTTGGAAAATGATGCGATCTAATCACTGAAAAAGTTAGTGTTCATGCATTTATGAATGAATTCAAGAGTAACATCATACCTAAATATGTTAAACACACTCAAAATGCTAGATGGCTCGATGGTCAATTTCGAATATGTAAGGATACATTTCCTGTTGGTAGTATACTTTCGGTTGTTGACTTTGCAGAGAACTACATGCTTGCACCACAAGATGAGGTACAATCACAATACTACAATTCAGTGCAGGTATCAATTTTTGTCCATATTGTCTATAGGCATGCACCAAATAGTACACAAGAGGATTGCAAAATTTTGAGAGAGTACCATTTCTATATGAGTGATAATAAATTACACTCATCTGAGTTTGTCCAGTTTTGCTTCAAGACCTTTTTTCAGAATTTGAGGGAGAGAGAAATTCAAATGACACAACATCTAATATGGTCTGATAATTGCACAGGGCAATTCAAGAATGCTAGAATGTTTTATTGGTTGAGTAGGATTTATAAAAAAACTAATATTGAACACATTTGGAGTTTTTTTGAGGTTGGACACGGGAAAGGAGAACATGACGGTGCTGGTGCATGTGTTAAGAGAGCCCTTTGTAGAGAGAAACTCAAATTCGAGGAAAAGGCTAAATTTAAAAATGCAAGTGCAATTGTGGATTGGTGTAGTGCAAATTTATCCATAGGATCAAGTCAGAACTCTACAATTAGATGTTTCTTCTGGCTAGTTAAAGAGGAGAATATCCTTCCAAGATATGATTGTGATACAATAAATGGGTCAGCTAGATGGCATTCATTTAAGAGTTCTAATTCTAACACTTGGACTATATGGACTAGAGAGCTTGCATGTTTTTGTCAATTTTGTGTTGCAGGTGAATGGGAAGAATGCGAGAATGCGGAATGGGTCGAAGAATGGCAACACAAATCCTTAACACCTACTGAGACACAATATGAAGATGTTAGAAGAAATGAAAACCTCAATCATGCATTTGCATTAGAAGATTATGATCATGTTTCGGACCTCATACAACCTGGTAATTTAATTCAATTTATTGTTTATAACTTTAAATTATATATTTTTATGTATTGTCATATAATTTATGATTACATATTTGAATTATAAATTCTAACAAGTTTTATTTCTACACATTGTACTTAAATTTGTTTTATAGGACATGTGTATGTTATTGTTGCACCTGAGGATAATGATGAGCAGGTTGAGTATTGGCTAGCTAGATGTGTAGAACCTAAGAAAAAGTTATATGTGATCAAGTAGATGATGATGGTTTTCAATATCCAGTTGGGTCTGTTGTGGTGGTTGGTACATGGCTATGCAAATACTTAACAAGAAGGAATGGCTTACCAACTTATGAAGACTACCAATCAGAAAAGAAGATTATACACTATTCTCATTTGGTGGTGGCAACAAACATCAAATTAGAAAGATACAAAGGTAGACCTGCTAATAAGGTATTGTGGACACTTTTAGTAGAAGAGCATGAGGCAATCATAGACGCATTGCAGAAGAGAGAGGATGCAGATGGTATAGTGGGTTGAATCAAATTTATATGCATGTAAGATAGAATTATATCTTAAATATGACTTGACTCTATATTTATCATTGTATGACAAATCTATATTTATAGTGTACTTTTTTATTTTAGTACCATGAAGTCCATTCTTTTCATACCACTACTATCCGCACTAATAAACCATCAATACACTAGTAAAGTAGTGTGGTCAACTTAAGAGGAAAGTCGATACTATGTTTGTAGCTTCCTAATAATTTGGTTAGCCTTAATTCCATCAATCTATTGGATTCCTCTATGAGATTCATTTATAATTAATAATCCTTTTATATAATCATGAAAATCATGATTCCTCTATGAGATTCATTTATAATTAATAGGTCGATACTTGTGTGAACTCTTTTAAATATTTAATCACGATAATTGTTTTTCTTTGTCCCTTTAACATTGTATTTGTCTACATTTGATACAATTTTGGTTTCATAAACAATATTGTATTAGTTATCTTATTCTTAATGTTATTTTGTGCACATTGAATTATAAACTATTGCACTATAATAACAAGTCTTGAAATAATAATTTAATAAAGAAATGACATTAAAACAAGTCCAAATAACATAATAACAAAACAATGTATCACATATATAATCACTAGAGTGCGCCAAATCACATAACACGACCTGATATCATAATAGCAAGGAAATGACATAATAAAAAGTCCTATATATAATCACATAACACATAACAACAAGTCCTATATATAATCACATAATAACAAGTCCCGGGATAATATAACAAGTGTCATCATAAAAATCCCACAATACAATAACATGACATGATCTAAAATATACAATCTAAGAACTCGCGTGCATCTCATCTGCAGTTCTCTTCACTCCATGTGAAGGTGGCTGAGATGAATCATCCTGCTGCACGTGGTCTTGAGATGCACCATCCTGTGTTTGTACAATATCAGTGTTTCCACCCTCCTGTGTATTATTAAAAGATTTTACATGAGAAGAAGTTACTTGCATATCACTTATAAAGTAATTAAATACTAAAAAAATTTAAATAAATTACCATACGACCATGCTCGACAATGCCCTCATTGATACGTGGAGGTCCATTATCATGAACAAGAAAAGTGGTCATAGCCAAGTCCTGCCAAAAAAAAAATTGTATATCAATTTTGATAATCCATATAAAAGCCAGGTACACAGTATAAACAAATTAGAAATTATTTTTGTAATCATCGTGCCTCAAATGATAATGTCGATGGTTGCATCTGGCTCAACCCCATAACCGTACCAATATTGGTAATGGTGTGGACTTGAACAACATATATAAAGCATGAATCAAACTTGTATATATACATAAATTATAAAGTATATATATATATAGACTACAAGATTATCACAGAAAAGCATACATGTGATGCAGGGAAAGTAACTGATGGTTGAAGGCGTACATGTGATGCGCCATCAAATGATCCAGAAGCCTACAATTGCAAAAAATAACGAACATGAATCAAAGTTGTACTTAAATTAGTAAGCATGTAAACACTTCAAATTAATGGATGAAAAACATACTAGTGGTATGTGAGGCTGAGCCTCAGTGGTCTATGGGTCACCTGAAGAAGTACCCACCTTAGTGCTACATGAAGCACCCTACAAAATTGAAAAAACATATCAT
Organism: Cryptomeria japonica; assembly: GCF_030272615.1. Taxonomy (NCBI): domain Eukaryota; kingdom Viridiplantae; phylum Streptophyta; class Pinopsida; order Cupressales; family Cupressaceae; genus Cryptomeria; species Cryptomeria japonica. Next base: position 425,115,211 of record NC_081413.1, on the reverse strand, counting down.
ATGTAAATCATTACATTAAAAAATTTATTGTTTATTTTAAATGTACATATCAATACAATCTATCTAGATGAAAGTGCATACCGTAAATGAGGCACCAACATCTCTAGGTATTGAGGTAACATGCTGTCTGTTCCTCAATGATGTGGTGTGATCCATCCTCTATTTAGAAAAAATTGACTCATGTTATGGTTCATATGTGTATATATAAGGAATTTAATATTGCACTGTAAATTATACAAATAAATTTGTACCTCTCTAGGCTGATCATCGTCTACCCACAGGAGATCAACATATGAAGAGACGGCATCAGCATGTGTAGCCTCCTTGACATCATTGTAACCACCATGGGTGGCATCAGCATCATCAAAATCATCATCTCCTCTAGGGGCAGCCTCACTCTATGGACCCCTACATACATCCCCACAACTCGTGCAAACATGTGCTAAGCAGGGGGTAGCCCTCACCTCCCGCAATTGCTGTACCAAATTGCCTGACAGGACACTCAATGAACCTAGAGTAGAATCCACTGCTCGATGATGGGAAGGTGTTGGAACAACTGGTGATGGAAGAGGAACCAATGGATCATCGCGCACATGGTTTCTAACCCTGTCGCTCAATTTTGCTCCTGGCCTATCCTGGGGCATGTCTCTCCCAACCCCCTGAAAAGATCTAATATCAAAGTAATTGGGCTTTTTTCCCAATTCAAATTCCGCCCATAATTTCTTCAAAAAATACATTGAGACCTCATGATTGGAGTGTGGTGGATGGTCACCTCTCCCAAAAGTGGCTAGCAATGCCTGGGTGCCTACACCATCGAATAGAGATTTGTGGCTTCTCTGAATCTATCTCTCCTGTCTTAGGGTTCACAAAATATTTTTTCAAATCTATTTTTGTTATTTTTAAATCATTAACTTGTTTATATGTGAGGCCATCTGCGTAAAATGCATGCAATCCTTCACACCAGCTATGATAGCTATCTAACTCGCTATCTAATGCCTGCACAGACTGTACAATGCCTTGCATACTATCTGCAAGGCGTAGCAATTGAGGGGGTGGATGAGGCTCATGCCTAATAGTGTGAATATCTCTAATCAGAGCATCAATATTTGTCCTAATTGTCTGTTACAACTGCTCTAGTGGAGGTGGAGGTGGAGGTGGAGGTGGAGGTGGAGGTGGTACTATACCTAATAGCTCATCTATCTCAAACTCATCCATCATGTGAAAATAATCTGCATATATATACAAACATGAAAATTTACAATTACAAACATGAAAATTTACAAACTTGAAAATTTACAATTACAATTACAAACATGAAAATTTACAATTACAAACTTAAAATTTTCAATTACAATTACAAACATGAAAATTTACAATTACATTTACAAACATTAAATTTTTGATTACTTTTATAGGATTTTATATAGATTGTTACAAACAGAGATTAATAAAAAATTTATAAAAGACATTTAAGGGAAGAATTATTAGGATTATGATCTTTTTAGTAGAGCATATGTATTGGTTATTCTTATTTTTAGAAGCTCACTTCATCAATGTTCGACAAGATATATGAAGGGTTGATCATAAAACTACATAGTTTTTTAAAGTTGAAGGTGCATTTGGGCTTTAGAAGATCTTCCATGACTTGTAAAGTCAAAGGAGGTGATCTAAAACCAAGCATATAATTATTTTAAATTTTATAAAATCATTATGCTCAATCAATTTGGGAAATATAAAAATAATATCCAATCTCTTTACTATTATAATTAAACTAGTCCCTTTTGTTTGTCGATGTGAGTGTTCCCTTTCTAATTTTAAATTACAAACTTGAAAATTTACAATTACAATTACAAACATGAGGAGGCATCATAGGTTTCTATATTCATCCTTTTGTGGTAAAATTAGAAATGGATAACTATGATTCTTTTGTAAAATGGTATCTTCATAAGTTTTAGGTGGTTTAATCATTTTCCTTTTATGTATGGAGTCATACCTAAACTAGAAACACTAGAAAATATATAATCTTGGTGTAACATCATTGACCATGTAGGAGTGATTTGATCTAGTATCAAGATCATGATTCTATGTGTATTGCATTGGATATTGATTTCCCCCACACACTTTGGAATAGACTTTAGGAGATCCATACCCTTCCCTTTGGAATGGATATTGTTTCATTCCCTTTGTAGATGAAGATCACATACCCTTCGATGGTGATACTTAAGAGGAAATTCATTATATCATATTAAATAATTTATTTACTTAAGATCAACTTTTATTTACATATTAAATAATTTTCAAAATATATTTTAATTATGTACATCAATTATATCAATTAGAATAAACATTTGGTAATGAAATACAAGCAATTATCTTAAAAAATTTATAATCAATTCATTCTAAATGTAAAATGATACATACACATATAAATATATAATCAGTTTTTTAATTTAATATATACTTGGCAAAATAAACTTATATAGACGTGTAAATTTTTAAGTAATTTAGTGGGGTTTATAATGAAACCTATCCAAGAAAATTTGTCATATATTAGAATACATAACTCATCTACCCTATATAGACACCACCCTCAACTCTCCCTTCTTGTTGGTTCTTATTTTACTATTTCAATTAATGCTTTCACATAATATAATACATTCACTTCCAACACACACTCTACTATAATACATTCACTTCCAACACACACTCTACTAATATTTCTACAATAAGATTGCAATACCTCAAACTCTTGATGTACACCTTCTATTTATACTTTCTTGCTTTCCATTTGAGGCAAGTAGGTCACTAAGTCCAATCCTTTCAAGAAATCAACAAACATTTCTTAGACAACCCTACCTTGATTCTCCCTTAACAATTTTCATGTCCATAATTAAAAGGAGTCTTAAGATCCATTTTCATAAGCCTACATTAATAATGAACATAATTAGGTTGAAGAAAAACCCCTCTTAGATAAAAAAATTTGCCTCCATACTTGTCTCAAGCATCATAGGTAGTTGGGAGCTTATTCATAATTCTTAGTAACATGTGATGGATTATAAACATGATACTTCGCAATTGATAATAATTCTATTTCATCTAAAATAATTACATATTCCCACCATTGTGCAAACTATGCACTAAAGAATTACAAGGTGATTATTGCCTAGTGATAGATATTGGTATAACAAATTACATTTTATTACAAATTGGTATAAGATAAACCAAATAATTATAACATACACTTTCATGGCCTACCCTTATATTGACATGTATGAAAACATAATGATGTAGTGATTATATTAGTTGATATCCACTTGTAGCCTAGACAATTCCTACACTATCTACAATGACCCATTTCTAATCATAGCCAATCCTCTTGATCATGCAAAAAAATGGGCCACCATGCCCTATACATGAGGTCTTAATTATTAGTTGTTATCATTAAGACCAACACTAACACTACCCTCAACAGTCTTCCACCATACTTGTATAGGCCTTAGTTCAATACTCTAACCAATATATTTTTGACACATTATGACACAATGATGGTGCATAATCTTGAGAGGTCACCTAAACACAATGACATGGATAAAATTCAGGGGCTCCTCAACATTTCCCTCACTATATTCTATGCCCCTCTAATGCCAATCCCTTTTACTCATTTGCATTCTTCATTCTTGATGTGGATTTGGCCATGTGTGTATGATTGTGCCATTTACATTTTGAATGTAAATCTTTCAGTTTTACTTTGATCTTATTCTAGATGCTTCATTTGTTGCATTGTATGCCCCTGAGTGTTTATTGTTTGCTTAGTTTGATATATGTTTTGTGATTGCTTTGGACCCATGATGTGTTGGATCGCCTTATGGTGATTTGTAATTTTGTAGTTACATTGGGATGAATGATGATCTATTATACCTTTGTTGATTATGATAGACTGAAAACCAAAAAAAACTAAATTTAACTCTAAAAGATCCTATCAAAAACTAAATATATGTTCCATTTGATACAACACTGCTAGGAAAAACACTTATCACTAAGCACCATTTAATTTAGGGTTTAGGGTTTAGGGTTAATCAACCAAGATAGTCAAATTTAGGGTTAATCAACCAAGATAGTCAAATTTCTCCTGGGACTTGTTCATTTTTTTCTATTTAGGGTTTAGTGTTCGTTTTTCTATTCAGGGTTTATTGTCTGTTTTTTGCGTCTAATGTTTATTGTTCGTTTTTCTATTCAGGGTTTATTGTCTGTTTTTTGCGTCTAATGTTTATTCATTTTTCTGTTCAGGGTTTATTGTCTCTTTTTTGCGTCTAATGTTTACTGTTCATTTACGTTTTTGTTTTTTGTTTTTTTCCTACGGTTTAAATACTATTCATGTTTTTTGTTTTTTTCCTACGGTTTTTACTATTCATGTTTTTTGCAATATTTGAAAACTGAAAAACTATTTTAAACATGAAATAAAAGACGATTTTCAAACTTTAAAACATAAAAATTAAAAAATAACAATACATTAACATTTTTTTATGAAAAACAATAAAAATAAATAAAATAGAATATAAAAAATAAAGTTAAATACCTAGAAGGAGGTAAAAATGGTCTAGGGGGTCAGCTGAGGTGAAGAAAACGGGTACCCATGCTCCTTAGAAATGCCTGTCCATTTTTCAAACAGTAAAAACGATGGTAAAATGGTTAAAAATAAAAAATAAATACATTTCAAAAAATGGACGCCCGTTTTCTTCAAATCAAGTGCCCGATTTGAAATAAATAGGCGTTCGTTTAGCTTTGGGCACCCGTTGCTAAACGGACACCCATTTTTTGTTGGATCGAGCATCCAAAGCTAAACAGGTGATCGAGCACCCGTTTCTAGCGGGCTCATTTCCCAACCCACGGACTTCCGCGGGATTGGGACCCAACTTTGTACGTTTGCCCTATTAGATGCACCTAGAGAACCAACAGAAGAAGTTTTTGGTAGTGCTGAAACAATTGAAAGCAATGTGAAAACAATGAAGCGAAGGAAGAAAAGAGAGAAATACATAAGAGATGCTTTGAAGCAGGTAAAGGAAATCAAAGAAAATGTTATGAACATTACTGGTATATCGGCTAATGAGCTAGAAGGACTGCAACCGGGGGCACACGTTTCACCAGTTGGCACATCCTCTGATAGTGAGATACCAGTTGAATTCAAAAGAGTTGAAAGGAAGAGAAAACCTTCACCGGTACCCTCTCCTCCACCCAATAGAACAGGTAGTTTAAGGAAGAAACAATAGACAGTAAGGCAACCGACAAAGAAACTGACTCCCAAGAAGAAACAGAAATAGGTTATACCATCATTGGATAATTTGCTAAATGAAATAATTGATGACAGTAATTTGGCTAATGTGAGTAAATTGTATAACACATTCAAGGATTCAAAAAAAGAAAGCATTGAAAATAGTATTATCTTACATCTGGATATATATAAGAAAGTTTTAATTGAAGTTGTGGATGACTTGCCTAATGAACTATATAGGAGATTAGATGCAAAGAGGATTGCAGTAATGGAATTGGACAAGAAACTTAAGGTTGAAAAAATTCTAGTTGTACATCTAGTTAACTTAAAAGAAGAGATTGATGACCTGATTTGTGAAGCTAACAGATCCATTTTTGCTAGTGGTCACCGGTAAGTGAGCTTGATGGCAGGTAGAGTAAATGAGATTGCAAAGGAAATTAAATGGGATATCTTTTTTGTTGAAAAATAAAAACAAGAATAATTGAACAGGCTAAAGAAAACATTCAAAGTTTATCAGAAGGATAAGGACAAAGGGAAAGGTAAAGTTGGTGGAATACCAAAAATCAAAATAACTGACAACTTACCACCACCCTTGGATACTACACTAGTACATACTGATGATCCGTCGGTTACTAACAGTGAAGGTATCACACATGATAACACTAATCCTGATTCTGAAATTCTATTCACCATGAATGTAGATACTCAGGAAGTGAACATTGTTGTGGATAAGGACAGTACAGAGGTTAAGGATGACATTGTTGGTAGTGGAAACATTGATGAGCAACTAACAGAGACTGTTGAGTTGAGATCCAAACAAAGCAAACATTGCAAACTGAGCAACCACTAGATACAGGAATGAATACTGATGGTATAGATGCTAACATTGATAAACCTACTGAAATAGAGATATCGGCAGTTGTGCACACAGAGAAACCGATAGAGGTTGAGGTACATATTGAGGTAGTGAAACCGGTAAAAACTAAGAAACCCAAACCTTTACTGGTTGAAATGCAAACACAGACTGATCCACCGGAGGATAATACAAGCAAAATGGTTACAAATGTTGGAAGCATAGAGGTAATCAAGGTAGTTGGTCAGACATCCGATACTTCATTAAGTGAATTCAGGCCTACTAATGTGACAGAGGTACTCCTGGACTCTATCAAAAAGATAACTGACTGTAATGCATTGGCTTACAAAGAAATTGATGACACAATACCAATACTTAAGTTGATTGCACCGAATTGTAATATAGATCATGTAAAGGATTCTTTAGGTCAATTGGACACATTGTCCAAATTCACTACCGACAATATAATAATAGTTGATAAGGTGAATGAGGACACATTCAAAGAGAAAATTGAAAAGGAAAAGGATAAATTCTTTGAGGACAAAATAAAGAAGTGCACAAAAAATATAAACACACTTTTACCCGCACTAAATATTACAATTTTAGAATATAAAGAGTTGTACAGAGAAACATGCAAGCCACATCTGTTGACAAAGGACATAGAAAAGGAAACAAGCAGAGTACAAAAGGAAATAGATGACATAGCTGATAACATAATTGGTTCATCCGAACCTATATCATTTATTGAGCAAGAAATAGCAGGTTTTGAAGAAAAGTTGGAGAAATTTGAGAAAGAGAAGGCAAGGATTAAGGCTAATGCCAGAGAACTTAAGTATAAACTTGGTCCTAAGTTGGACAATCTTATCTCTCTGAGAAATGCGATCTCTAAGGCATTACTTCAAGGAGAAAGATTACTGGAAGAGCATATGCATCATCTCACTGGCACGATCCAACAAACTAAGGCAACCTTAAGCGATAGCAATAGATTCATGCAGAGTTTAAATTTGGTTTTGGCAGATATATTTCAGATTGTAACCAACGGGTTACAAACTTTGAGGTGAAATATTTGCACTCTGACGATAATTTTTGACAACCTTTGTTATTGATGTCAAAGGGCGAGTAGTGGACAGAGAAAAATTTTTAATCAGAGGAGATCATCTACTCAGGGGGAGCACATATTTTTGGTAACTTTTTGGACTTCACTTTTTGGAAACAGTTTTTTTATTTTTCTCATGAGTGATGCCATCAATGCCAAAGGGGGAGATTGTTGGCATTCTACACTCTTATGAGAATAGTTGGTGTTGTCAATGATGGCAACCATCTGGCAACCTTTTGGCACTCATCTAGTAAAGTCATTGGTAGGAACTGGCACCGACATATACATCTACATACACCGAAAGACACTTCATCGACAACGGGAACAATGCATATCAGCACCCCAGCCGACAGGGAATAAAATTTTGTTTATTGTATTTAATTGAAATTATCTTTTGTAAAGCCGACAAGGCATATTGTAAAAGACTCATATATATGTATGAGATCTTATAATTCATTTTGAAAAAAAAAGAGAGTTGTGAATTATGTATAAGGTGATATAAGTGACAGCGAAGGTGTTGGTTATAGAATGAGCTTAAACCGGTACTGAACCTGGCATAGTTGATGCTGATTTGAAGCAGTACATTGTATTGGATTTCATAATCCACTTTTGTAGTCAGTGTGACTCTTATTGAGTAGTGAGCTCTAGGCAGATGGCCTTCCTGCATGTGCAGGCCCCTCATTGTAAGTAATATTTATTCATTGGCCAGTGAGTGAATATTGTGGGTCACAAATCCCACCAAGGTTTTTCCCACACCGGGTTTCCTCATTAAACATCTTGTGTTATGGTGTGTTTTCTATGATGTATTTATTTTTCCTATTTACTACATTAATTCTTATTTACTGGTACACTATTTTGGAATGCAAAGTTCTTAATAAGGTTAATTATTCTGCTAACCGGCTAGATATTGATTCACCCCTCACATCTCAATATCTTTGGGACTATCATTAATCCTAACATAAACAAGGTCTAGACAGTAGTCTTTTAAGATGTCTCGAACAAGAAGAATCTAAGAAGGCCTTACATGAAGTCCATAATGACATTTGTGGCACTCATTCAAGTGGTCTTACCCTTTCAAAAAAACTCATACGCTTGGGCTATTATTGGCTGACTATGGAACGAGATTCTTTTCAAATAGCTAGAACATGCAATTAATGTCAGATCCATGGGAATTTGATTCATGCACCAGCATAAGAACTTCATGCTTTGGCAACATCTTGGCCTTTTTGTCAATGGGGTCTTGATCTAGTAGGAAAGATAAGTCCTCTTTCATCTAATGGTCACAAATTCATCCTTGTAGCTACAGAATATTTCACAAAATGGATTGAGGCAGTACCTCTCACAAATATCACAAGAAAACAAATTGCTGCATTTATCTTGAACTACATTATCTGTCGCTATGGAATACCCATGACCATTATCACTGATAATGGGTGACCATTCAAGAATCAAGATGTACAAGAACTATGTGAGAAATTCAAGATCTAACATAGATTGTCCACACCCTACTATCCACAAGGGAATGGGCAAGCAGAAGCATCAAACAAAATAATTCTGAAAATCCTCAAAAAGATAGTAAATGATGCTGGAAGAGATTGGCATATTCAATTGAACCTTGCTCTATGGGCCTACCATACTAGCATTTGCATACCAATAGGTGCCACACGTTTCTTTCTTATCTATGTATCAGAAGCAATAATGCCAATAGAAGTAGAGATACCTTCTCTACGAGTATCATTAAAAGGTCTTATCCCAGATGAAGAACATCGAGTATCTAGATTACAGGAGTTAGAATTGATCCATGAACAAAGATAAAATTCCTTTGATCATTTAAAGGTATATCAGCAAAGAATGTGCCAAAGTTATAATCATAGGGTCAAACTAAGAACATTTCAAAATGGAGAACTAGTACTAAAGGAAAATCCATGCAACCAGGCAGATCAAGAAAAGAAAGGAAAGTTCGAACCAAACTGGTTAGGTCTGTTTGTAGTCACAACAGTATTTGGGTCAGAAGCATATTAGCTATCAACACAGGATGAAGATCAGCTCGAAGAACCCATCAATAGCATGCATCTGAAGAAGTTTTATGTCTGAAAAAGAAGAAAACCCAGAAAAACAGTGAAAAAGCAAGAAAAACCAAAAACAATGAAAAAGCAAAAAAATCAAAAACAGTGAAAAAGCAAAAAAAAAAGTGAAAAAATAGAAAATCCAAAAAAATCAAAGATGAGAAAAAGTGCAATAAAAACATATAGTAAAAACCTGGCAAATAGGTGCTATCTATGTGCTAACTCTTCCATCTATTAGTTCATGCATCCTTCTGCTTGCATTCATTCAGCATTATTCATATCCATAATAAAGCCTTTGTACATACGTAGGCATCCCAGGTGGCTTCTTGCCATGGTTTGGATCATTGGGTATATCATAATGAATTTGTTTCTATGCTTGGAGCAAATATCCTACACAGCTGGGGGCAAAAAATTTTGATCATTTTGAGCTTAATCAAATAGGTAGAACAACAGTTAGACAACCCTTATCAAGCAAAAACTGAGGCATATCCAACATTGAACATGAGATCAAATTATCAACCATCAAACTATCACAAAGTCAGTCTAAGAACATTCACACACTTTTCCATGGATGATATCTTTTGGATAATGATTTAAACATGCTTGTTCAACTTTTCTATCTTGATTTTCACTATCATGATTTCTGAGTAACTCCAAGATGTCTCTGACTAAAGGAACAAGGAAGGAACATAATATTTTTTTGTTTTATTGTCTGTAAATTAATCATTAATATGTGCAAATTTGTCTCGGGACATGATCATCAGAGTATCATTGAATACATTTCCAATTTGTGTATTGAAATGGTTAATACTACCTATTTTATGCAAGCAACACTCAGGTCATCTTGGTTCAATTATACCTCGATGCTTGTGCTAACTTGCCATATCAAAATCCAAGAAATTTGTGCTCAGGTCATCATGGTTTAATTATACCAACGATTTTTACACTTACTTCCCACATTTAAAAATGCAATAACCTAGTGACTGGTCCGGTCGTAGCTTTGCATTTCATTTGTATTTAGCTTGCATTTCATTCTTGCATGGGATTTCGCATGCTCATTTTATCCAAGGTTAAATCTATCGCATGAATCATCAGGGCATCATCATAAGTGTATACACAATCAGAATGATGACTCATCTCTCTCCAGATATTATCGACTCAACAAAAATCTTATATTTCCCCTCTCAACAAAACCAACATCAGCATATCCTGAATCTTTCTGCAACTTGATATCAACAAACTATCAGTTCTTTATCCAATCAACCTTATCAATTCTATCAATCAATCACATCTAAATCGATCCTATCATATCTTATACAGGATGTATCTTTCCTGAAACTAGACATCCTGATCATGTCTTACACAGGATATATCGTTCCTGAAACTCGACGCTTTGATCATCTTTGTCTTGTACAGGAGATGTCAATCGTGAAACCAAACTGAACCTCAATCTTATCAATCTAATCAATCAAGCTTTATCAATATTCAAAAACCGCATCACCATGATCATAGAACTTGCATTTTCATCAACCACAGTTGCAGAAATCAAATCATTTCTAATCGAGATATCAATTTCGCAAAAAATTACACACTCCAAAGGTCAATTATCTCAATTGATCTCCCAAGGGGGCATCATCGTACCGCAATTTATCAATCAATAGCTAGGGCATGCTATTGAACCAATATCATCATCAAAATGATATTAATCTTTGAATCAACGTGTCATCACACCTCGCTTCAAAGAGGGGCAAAATGTATACACCTAAAAATGGTCTGAAGATATTTAATTAAATAAGTAATTATTTAATTAATCCCCCTTTCCTAATTTAATCGAATTCATTATGCAATTTGATTAAATTCTCCCTTTCATCTACTTATTAATAAATCTAAGGATTTATTTAATAGGTTCATTTCCATCGTCCCCTTTGATTAATTAATTCAAATTAGTTAATCTCTTCCCCCACTTCAATTAATTCTTCTAATCCTCTAATTAATTAAAACAAATCAATTTATGAGTTGTTGATAATTAGTCTTTTCCTATTACTTGAATTTTTAAATTCAAATTATCCACATGCCTCCTAACATTCTAACCTCCTTATCCTAACCTCCTATGGTGTGGATATTTTCTTCTTGAGACACATGGCACTTTGGCCACATGTCTCGTCTCCTCTCTTGGACACTTGCCTTTTTTTGAGCAAAGCTCCTTGACACTCGTCACCATAGAGATGACAAGTGTCTCTTCCTCCAAACTCTTCTTCAACCTCCTCAATTTCACCCTTGATATCTTTAGACTTAATCTTGATCATCGATTCTTGCCACCTCACCCCTGGCCTTGGAAATCCTACTATATGCATATCATTTGAGCATTGTTGTTTTAAGTAATTTTCATCTTAGATCTAGTTTAATTTGATCATTTTCTAGCATAATTCGTGAATCATGTAGCTTAATCAATCTCTTTTCTAGCTTAATTGCATCATCATCGTAGCTTAATCACGCATATCATTAGCTTAATTAATCTCTTGGATCAATCTAGTATAATCAATCTCATCTTTACATATCATTATCATTTCAAATCCTCCATCTAGGTGTAGTCAAGTCACTAGGATTGCTTATCCAGATCTGAGAGAAAATCCATACTCGCATCTCTTAGGAGGTGATAGGTCGCTTTTTCATGGTTCATCTTTGTTTTCTTATTATTTTCTAACCATGCTTGTAATGATCTATTGAGTGTTTTGTGTTGCAACTGCAGGTATCATGCTTCACAAGCATGACAGGAGGTGATATATGTGTTTACACGATATCAGTCCTCAGAGCCTACAAATTCTTCTCCTAAGACCCATTTGATAGCAGCTATAACTATAGGGTTGCTATGGGTCATCATCATTTACAGACAATGGTCTGAGATATTTCCTAAGAAAGAAACTTGATTGCTCATGCTCACTAGTCTAATGGGAGTATCCATTATTTCTATCCTATGTAAATGCTTAATCCTATTCTAAACCACTAAGGCTTGATTTTTAGTATGATCACAACGGCTTTCTCAAGTGGTATTTATAGAAAGATCACGCCTAAAGCAGGTTCAATGGTTCAACCATGAACACAATTTGGTTTTAATGGTGTTTATTTTTGCACATATTAGTCTTTAATTATCCCTACTGTGCAATCTTTTCAGAGGATGTGCAAATCATGAGTTGCCACCACACATCCATCTGTGATATTTCCTTTTGTGGTAGATCTTAAGTAATCTCTTGCATATACATGTACAATAGGCCTTCATAAATACGCATAGATTGAGGAGCCCCTCCTACCAATAATGTCATATTGGCTAGTAAAGAAAGTTTTCAAATGGTGGCGGTAAAGGGCATGATGGCCTCACTTTCTAGTGAGCTGGTAGTAATGCGCACAACATGAAAATCAATTCCGCATGTATGTGCAAGTTGACCACTTCTTCAAAATTAACTCTCGGTTAACATATCATTCAGCGTGATTTTCAAGGGTCCCCTCCTCATGAATAGGTTTTATCAAAGATAAAATGCGCATGCAACAACAAAATAAGACAAGAGAAAAGTTTCCCCAACATCTAAGATAAAATTCTAAGAAAACATTGTAGAATGGCATCATCTGCAAGAACATCTGGTACATCTCTTGATGACTAGTATGTAGACTTTTTTTGGGATGCCTCTTTTACTACCCACATCATGTCTTTGAAGCCTGAGCATCCATTCAAAAAACCAAAAGAAAAACCATGTCAAAGATACAGTTGTGGTTGCAAACAGGTATGAAGATGTTTTTGATCCAGATCTTCGCATCCAGCCGAAGACCCTCTGAGAGGCTTCCTATCAGACATGGAAGAAGGGTGATTCAAATAGGTCTTCTTTTCAGCTTTCGCACTCTAGCCTCCCGCAATATATGGTTCCTATGGTACCTCATTTCCCTGATTTCATCAATGAATGTATTGAAAATTTTACCCCAAACCCACCAATAATTGAAGAAGAATCACTAAGAGTAGTGATAAGTGTAGAAACCATCAGGGATATGTTGTGTATCTCTCTAATTGATGGCAATACAACGAGTTTCAAGAAAAAGACCCTGGAGAGTTATTGGAAGAACAGAGACACTGATGTTGGTTTCTGCAATGACTTTATGCAAAGAGACCTGGATACCGCAAAGCTCCCTTGATTCCCATTGGCTTATGACGACCTCAAACCACAAGATGTGAAAGATGCTACTTCTATGATGGCATATATTTTTGGTCTGGATGACGATCAAGATATCTACCTATTTTAGATGGGTTTCCTATTTAAGTTTTGTAAATAGGAAGAATCTTTCCGGTTTGACTTTGCAGACATCTTCATCCATGAGATGGTGGGACAACTGATGAATTTCAAAAAGCAACATAGGTTCAGGTACACTTTCTTCCTCATTCACATGTTTCTTCACCAAAATCTTGACTTCTTTAAAGAGTTCATGGAGCTTTCAATCTATGCTGGTCAAAATAGAAAGAATTCGATAATAGTATGGACCCATTTGTTGTCCACCACACATGATGTCTATGCATCTGTAGATGCCTTCTTAGCCCCTGCAATGTAGAATTTGAGTAAAGTAGACACATTCAATCACTCACTTTTCAAAAACGTAAATTGCCTGGATGACATCAAATGTTCTCTCGTGTGATTGGTATCTAGGGCCAAATGTTTCTTTCATCAGAACTCATGGGTTCACTAAGGAGCCTTTTTGCCTCTCGTAGTTCGTTATGGATCACACTTTGGCCCTAGAGATGTTCAAGCAGTTGGTCATTATTGAGAGACGCATAGGTACGGGGAGACATGGGCTTTCCATATTCAAGGACAATGAGATAATTGGACCCATTGTCATCACTAAAAGACTCTATGCAGAAGGCATGCTCACTTCAAATTTGGTTCAACTAGGCCTTGTTGTTATTGATGATAAATGGAGTTATGACCTAGATAGCTGCCTTGCCTCAAGAAAGAACCCTATAATGCATGTACCACATGGCCTCACTTGGGATTCATGGAGAAAACCTTGAGAGGATAACCCGACATTATACATAAATTTGCATCTCATTCCCAAGGAAGAATGATCGCCTTGGTTATCTTTCTACAGGGTAAAAGAAAAGTACGACCTAGTCAAGAAATTGCCTCTCCCTTTATACAAAAGAATGGAGGAAGATAGTTGTCTGAGGATAAGAGGCATGACTTTTGGGTATATAGGCAAGAGATCAAAGAAACTAAAGTAGGATTGGGAAACCTCCCTAGTGATGAGACTTTTGAAGAAGAATGGTAGAAATATAACAGTGACACAGAGGAATATTATGATCCTCCTCCAAGCGGCACTGACAAAGGAGTTGTTGTAGAAGCAGTTGAGATGCTTGGAGGAAAGGAAAAACAAATCAAGATCATTTCCCCTCGTCCCATGCCTAAGACCACATTTCACTCTATAAAGAAGCCTCTCGGAAGGCCTCAATCTCAGGCTTCGAGGAAGCGACCAAGTAAAACCCCAATGCAACAAATTTCTCTAGAAGAAGTTGTAGCCTCTCAGAAGAAGCAAAAGAACACTTCTAGTGTTCCCAAGAGTTCTCAGGCTTAGGTTCTTGTATCAATGTAAGCCCCACTTGCATCAACAACCTCTCCAGCGCAGGTACTATTTTATCCCCCTCTTCTTTCTTCTCATTCTTTGGTTTTTCTGTCAACATTGTCTTCAATTGAGCTTGCTATTGTGTTAAGTAGTCCTGAGATAGTTGCTTTATCCATGCTATTTTCACAGACCCAATCAATTTCAGTCTCTGCTAGTCCATTTGTGTTTTCCCTGCCTAGCATCGCCACTTTTGGCACTATGGTTAGCATGAACCACTCTGCCCAGACCCTGAGCCAGTCAACTGAGATGTCTTATGTATTGCATTTCATTGGGTTTACGAGTCCTACACCTACCGCCTCATCCAGTATTGGGTCCTTGTTCTCTCTATTTGTCGATGTTATCCCTAGGATCCCTCCTTTTTCCCCAAATTCACTCTCTTTGACAACTCCAGCCTAGTTGCAAGATACCGTGGCACTGATTCCTTTCATCCAACCCCCAGGAGCTCCTTTCATAGGGAAAATGATCCCTTCCCCATCAAACTTCTTGCAACATGCAGATTCAACCAAGCTTGCCCCAACTTAGAGGACACAGAAAAGAAAGGTTAAAGATTCCCAAAATCCTGTGGAGTCCTATATGCAGACCATTTTCAGGGAGCATCAATAGAATTTATTGTTTGTGGCCATGACACCAAATGTTGTCAAGCCAGCCAATCAAATGCAGCCCAAAGATTATTCTATGCATGCCATTGGCATTGATCTAAGCAAATTTCGACCACAAGATAGGGTGGAAATCATGGAGGAATCACAAAAGATGGTCTCCTCGGACTATTTGAAATCTACCTGTCACTTGGAGAAGCTCATGGTTGAGCTAGAGAGAGTAAAAGCTACAAATGAGAAACTATTGAAGGAAGGAAAGCCTAGAGAAATAGAGATGATTCCTCTACAATCCGTGATACTTCAAGAAAAGGGTGAGAAAGACAAGCTCCATAATGCATTAAAGGTCTCTGATGGTCAACTATGAGAAGAGTAGTCTTCTAGAAGCATAATAATCAAAGAATTATATGATAAAACGTAGGAATTGTTGTGCATACAAGTCGTTTCCTTAGATATGGCTCAGGTTCAAGCCCAATTGCAAGAAGCTACTACAGAGAAAAAAAAAGAGGATCAAGAATTGGTTAGTGTTCAAAATCTTCTTACAAAGGAGAGAATTGCAAAAGATAAATATTTGTGGGACCTCTAGAGTTTGCAGGCTTAATCTGCTTAGGAGCTTCATGAGTCTAAGGCAGAAAACAAGTGACTGTAGGAAGAAGTACGGGATAAATAGACTAGAATAATAATTCTACAACATTAGGTAACAGAACAAATAAAAGATTTGAGGGAAATGCGTGAGAAGGTGCAATCCAAAGAGGCTGAGGTGGAACTACTTTTGAAACCATCGGATCCCCATCCTTCTCCCCCTACAGACCACCTATCTGATGCAGGAGCTCCATAATATGTATTGGGAGAAGATAAAGCAGTTTGTTACTTTCCTGGAACTAACTTTGAGGTTCTTAATAGTTTCCCATGATTTATGCGCTAAGGTTGATCCTTTCATTAAGCATACCATGCAAGCAGTAGCCCCTAAATTCTTTGAGGCTTAGAGGTTAGTCAATTGGATTTACGTTACTTCCTCCGAAGAGTTAACTGTAGTGGGAATCATAGATCTTGAGGAAGTAATTCAAAAGACTAATCATTTCATCAATAGCAGCAAGATTGCCAAGCAGGGTGCTTCTAGTTTGTCTACTTTTAAGGACTCAATCGCTTTTGTTACAAAATACATCGAAGGTTTCTTAAAGCTTGGCCTACCTTTTCTCCTTCTTCCAGATGGTTTATTCATGAAAACTAAGGAGCTCCTAAGCTTGGTAGTGTAGAAGCAACAAGATCAGTCATCTTTACAAGATCTCAGTAGCCCCCCTGGAGTGGACGAGTTTGAGGCTTTATTTCATCCTTTGGCCAAACTCCTCATCATGCTTGAGTTAAACTGCAAAGAACTAGAAGCATTTCCTTTCAGGGATGTTAGCGGGATAGATCAGGATTTTCAAGTTCTTAAGGCTTAGGCTATCCCTTCCGAAGATGATTGATCTCCCCTGCAGTAAATTTTCAACAAGCTTTTCAAGCCAGAGGTATAGGTTTGGTCCGCCAACCAGGATTTTGGGTATAAGCATCCTGCGAGTGAGATTTTCCCAAAAGTCGCCAAGAAATGTAAACTTTAGTCCACCATACCCCTTTCGAGGAGTTGGTTTTTATTTTCCCTCGACTGAAGTTTTAATTTTGCATCCTTGCATCTTCCACATGGCGGCATGACTTGAGTTGTCTGAGCTTCTCTTTTCCCTTTGTCAAGAAGCTACAAGAGACTGACGTGTGGTGGGTCACTTTTTTGCTCCCTGTTGGTGGGCTCGTGTTTTAAAAGGCATTTTCAGTACTTTGCAACATGGCAATTCCTCATGAGGCACCTTGTGCAGTTTGTTAAGTTCCTAGACCACTCCCTCCTACTGCCATATTTTTCTTATAAAGACCACCGGGTGACTTGGTGTGCATTTTGAGATGATGGGGCGTGTTTCACCAACAATATGCAGTTCAATAACTGTCACAGGCTCTCCCATTTTGATCCGATCATAGAAGATTATGTGGTGGTTGGGCTAAAGGTCGAAGCTGTTATCTAGCTCATCATCAGGTTGTTCCACAGTTGCTAATGGTGCTACCAGTAGTGCTTATGTATTTTCCTCTCTCGATTTTCTCCATCAGGCCATTGGTTCATGGTTATGTAAGTGTTTCTTTTTGCCTTTGTAATGGTTTAGATTTTGGAGGAGAAATATAGACAATTATTATGTGAATTACACCTTTAACTTATGATTGTACTCCTGAAATTGTGATAATCAAATTGTGCCTGTGGCCTTTATGATCACTATTTTTAGTGTGCATGAATATTTTTCTATGCATTTTGTGAAATTCTATATAACTTTTGGAATATATGTTGTAAGACTCTACACATAAAACTATGTCTTTTGAACTTGTTATCTGGTAAATGAATGGCATTTGTTGCATTTATGTTAAATGGGTTGTTGTTTATATTTCAATCTTGATTTTTTGGGCATGTAGATTGTTGAATGGGCCTTAGAGCTGCACATATGTAAAGTCTCTCTATGCTTATAAAGTACTAAAATCATTTCAGCGCATTGCTATAGAGTAGCTTTGTTTTAAGTTTTCCTTCTCCCCCTTTTCTCCCCCCATATATGAAGAGTCGGCTTCTAAAATCCTGGAGGTTACTCAATGAACGCACATAAGTCCCCCATCACTGAGTTTCCCATAAGGCTATTTTCATAGAAGCAATTTTATTGATCAATAGTGTGTGTGTGAAAAAGTGGTATGTAGTTGTAAGCACAACACTTCAATTAGGTCATTACATGTATGGTTAGTAAATAAATAATCAATAAATAATAAACCATAACAAAGCGACTAATTGCCTTCTAAAAGATGCGAGTATAAGATCGCTCTCAGATTTTTCATAAGCAATACCAGTGACTAGACTACACCAAGACGAAGGATTTAATCTATATGATATTAACTATATGGATGCAAAATGGATGAATAATTCAAGCAATATGGATTCAAGCAATAATGAATAAACTAAATATGGATGCAAATAATCTAAGAAAGCACAATGATCTTCAATGACTCCAGAGCGAAATTAGCATGATAATAATCTCCAAGCATGTTCTCAAAAATCTCTGGGGTGAATTGGAATGAGAGCTGAAGGCTGAATTTATAGAGAATTACAAGAGAAAATCTCAATTTAGGATTAATTGAAAATAATTCAGAAATCAGGTTTAGTTAACCTTGAGATAGATTCCAATTAGAGTTTAATTGAAATGTATTTAAATTAGAAGTCCATGTTGCATTGGAAATAATAATAAATTAATTCCATGCATTTGTGGTAAAAATAGATAATTCTTTTATTTATTCAAGAAAAGAGTCTTTTTAATGCAACTGAACTTCTTTTCTGAAAAGCTTTGAATTCTAATTTTAGAGAATAATTCAATAATCCAATTTAATTGCTTTTTTTATTTCAAGTTCTAAATTTAGAAAAAGAAATAATATCTCAAGTTTGATTTCTCTCTCAATTCAATTCTTTTATTTTATTTTCAATTCAACTCTTGCTTTGTAATTAATTCCTTTTTTTATAATAAATTAATTCCTTTTGTATGATTAAATGGCAAATTTATTAATTAAGTAAATATGCAAGGATATTTAATAAATTAAAATAGGATAATTGATCAAAATGATATTCTTGGAAATGATTCAATTAATTATTTAAATATTTAATTAATATTGAGTAATTGATTTGCCATGTGATATTTGATGATTAAAGAATTAATAATGTGCCCAAGGTTGATTTAATTGCCTTTGGTTAGGACCTTGGTGATGTTGTCAAGCTTAGGGGCTCATGGTTTAGATGACCATTTTTAGGGTATTACGTTTCCCCCTCTTTGAATTAATGTGCGAGCAGTGCGTTGGTTCAAAGAATATGTGATGTCTAGGAGATGCCAATTCTGAACTTGATTGATCACGAACCAGAAGAAGAGCAAGGTGTTTAGCTTGATTCAAAGTGATGAAGCTGAATGAAGTCTGATTAAAGAGATAGCAATCCCGAACTTGATTGAACTAGGGAACGATAGAAAACAAAAGATACTAAACTTGAACTTGATTGATCAAGAAGCGGATCTTACTGATCTAGAACTTGATTGATCTAGACATAGCGAGTGAAGATAAAAATCGATCTTGAACTTGATTGATCAAGATACAATGAGCGAAAATTAAACTGTCTAGCTTGATTCGAAGCGATGAAACTGAACACCTGCTTAGATTTAGCGTGTGATCAAAGATACTCTTTAAACTTTTGATTAAGTTTAAACGAATAATCAGCTTGATGAAAAGCG
Organism: Cryptomeria japonica; assembly: GCF_030272615.1. Lineage (NCBI taxonomy): Eukaryota > Viridiplantae > Streptophyta > Pinopsida > Cupressales > Cupressaceae > Cryptomeria > Cryptomeria japonica. The sequence goes on along the minus strand of NC_081413.1, from coordinate 425,095,357 downwards.
ATGAAACTGATTAACGTTAAGAGACTAATTCAGATGAAGACAAATATCAGCTTGATTTGAAGCGATGAAACTGATATGCCCCTAGCGATTGATTCGATTTAGATGATCGAGAGATCTCAACTTGATGTGAAGCGATTAAGCTGAGATGCCCCTTAGCAATAAGAATTGATTTTCGTTAGTTGAAAAGATTTTTGCTCGACTTTTGATAAAGATTAAAAAAAAAAATTCTCGACATGTGAGATGTGGGGTCATAAGGTCGTGAGTATGCCCCCTCAAGAATGAAATCGAAAGATAACAAGGGTACATTATAGGCAATTCTTGGCGATGATAAGTTATTTGGGCACAAATTGATCCTGAGGAATTTTTGAAAATTTGGTGTTGATTGATGAGAAATTGAGCGCAAAGTTGTGTAGAATAAAATATAGATTCAGCGTTGATTCATGAGAAATTGAGTGCACTTTGAAGAAAGAATGAGCATTTTATGAAAAGCACAAAGTGGTCCAAATTTTGAAATTGACTAGTAAAATGATCTCGAATTTTAATTTCAATCCTGAAAGTGGAATCAGAATGGGCAAATTAGCTAAGGGTACAATTTTCATGTCCATCGGAGCAAGTTGAAAAATTAAGTTTTTGGCTATATATGGGACAAAAGTGTCATTTTCAAATCATTTTAACCCTCCAAGTTTGAAAATTCAAAAATCCTTCTGCGAAGAAAATGGTGGTCCCTACTCGTGAGCATCGATTCGAGCACCAAAGATGACATAATCAACCCTAAAACTATGAGCCAACGGTAAGTGGTCAATCTTAAGCCTCTTTATGTTCTCAATTTTGAATTTTTTTTTTCATTTTTCAAGTTTTTGGCATGTTTGAAGTCAGGTTTCACGTTTTGTCATGCGAGATAGGATCCTATCTTGTACGAAAAACTGTTGAATTATCTTTTGTCATTTGAGACCATTAGATTTGTCATTTGGACCCTACCCGTGTATCGTACGACATGATTGTAAAAAGACCATTTTGTCGTGCAGGGTCTTACATTTTGTCATGCAAGGTCTTATATTTTGTCATATGGGGATGTTTTGTCGTATGAAGGTCAATCCTGACTCATACAAGATGTTGCCCTTCTGTGTTTTGTCGTTCAGGAAATAGTGGGCATTTTTGAAGATCTAAACTTGAAATTTTAATTTTGCACTTGACTTAGTTAGATTTGTGTGAAGTTTTATTTCTCTTGTAGGCTCATTTGAAATGTTTTCTGATGCTTCATTGTTGGGTTTTTGCAGGTTCAATTACCTCTTGTTCTTTTCAAATGTGTTTATCCTACCACCATGGCATTAGTACGACATTTATCAGAGGTTGATCAGGCTCATATTGATTTGTGCGGTTTGACTCATCTTCTTGGTTTACCAGATATCCGTGTGAATCACGGTATGCTCACAGCATTGGTTGAGTAATTCCATTCAGAGCATAACACGTTTCATTTGCTAATGGGGGAGATGACCATCACTCCCAAGGATGTATATAGGATCCTTCATATCCCTTTTGCTGGGGATAAGGTGGATTATGATGCAGCATTGTTACCTGGACTACAGGCGGTTAGACATGTACTCAAGGATCCAGACATTTTGACCCATTCCATTAGTTGGGATGTGATGATGAGAAGATATAGCAAGGAGTTTCCGTTGGCATGTGTTCTAGCAGGATTTATCGGTTGTTTTCTGATGCCAGATAGAGGACAAAAGGGTTTCCAGTGTGGATGGGGCAGAATGATGGAGAGATTGATGGAGACCCCTCAGAGGCTTGGTTGGGGTTCTTGTATATTGGCCCACATGTATCGCGAGATGCATGAGATTGTATATAGGGATGGCAGGAGCATGGCTACAGGTGTATTTATTTTACAAGTTTGGGCTTGGGAGAACCTCCTAGTTTGTCGGCCTATAGTAGATGATAGTAGAGAGCTTGGGCAGTCGATTATATATAGGTATGCCAGTTATGTCACACAGCCCCATCCGGGCAAGACTAATTTTTGGCAACGGCAACTTGATGAATTGATAGTCATAGTATGGAGAACACATAGGGGCTTAGAGCCATGGGATGACTAGAGATTGGTACACAGGGACCTTTTTGTTACTCACCCTCTTATTGGCAGATCACAGACGATATTGGAGCGGTTTGTAGTATCACGAGTGATGAGGTAGTATGGCTGGCCTCAGGGGTTATCACAGGAGTATACAACGTATGCCCGATATACTGATGAGGAGAGGCAGGGATGGTCATCGAGGTTATCCTATGCCTTGAGTATGCAGGAGCTGACTGGTCTACAATGACTAAGATGGGACTACCTAGATGATATTGCGGATGCGGGGGTATTGCCCAGTATAGAGATTTTTTTCAGTAGCATCTATTCCCTCGATTCACGGATCCAGCCGAGCAGGCGCCTTGCATTGAGGAGATTGAGGATGATGCCCCCGCACCAGGATAGGGCCAACACTAATACATTTGGACTAGATTTTCGACTGAGGTTTCTGATGGAGAAGGTAGATTGTGGCCAAATTTGATTTTTTTTTGAAAAAATGCCCGCATTCGTTGTAATTCCGATGGAAATTTCCCATTTGGTTCAATGAAGAAGGCATTAGCAATGAGAATTTTCTTTTTTTTTTAAAGTGGTCAAGTTCATCGTAATTCCAATGACAGCCGCCATTACAAACTAAAAAAAGAGGTAGGGAATTCATTTGTGATTGTAATCCCACGTAGGCGTCCATGGGGACTTCAACACCAAAGAACATCAAACCCGCATCGAAGGCAATCCCGCGTAGGAGGTAGATTCAAATTGCCCTAGCTTTTAATTTCATGTTGCAAAAAATATACATGTGGTGGTTAATTGTCCTAGTTTAATCTTGTAAAACCATAGAACTATGATTGAGGAGTGAGCGTTCAATTTTGTAGCAGCAATCCCTTCCTCTCGTATACGCGTGTGTTGATTGTTCACATGAGATCACATCTCTTTGCGGCATCATATCAAACAATTCATGAGCCTTGTCCATGTTGGTATTTTGGTATGGTTTTGTCATTGATGTCAACACCTACTGAATACACCTACTTTGGAGATCCAGCAACATTCACCGGCAAATAGTAAATTGTGCAACAGTTATTGGTATATGGTTCACCGGCAGGATATATTGTTCATCGGTACCTGGAATGAATGGAAGACACTTGGTAATGTCGAAGACATCATGTGGACACTTTGTTTTGAGGAAATAATCATTGGTATATTCATATTTTCATATTTTCTTTTACCAGCAAATAGGTCTAGGTTATCTAGGGTTACACCGGCAGGTTTATCTTTTCCAGATCAGCATGGCACACTATGGAGATGATTTATTATTGCTGTAAATGCATTAAGCTGACATGTTTAATCAGTTATTGCATCGGATATTATATTGTTTGTAAAATGTTTTTATTGTAATATCTTGTAGAGCAGACCTACTAAAATTGGTCTTAGGGTATGGTATAAATGTAAGATTTTATTTGTAAGATCAAGTGTGGAATGTGAAAAATAATTGAGTGAAGGTATATGCGAGATCAAGTAGAGGTATACACGAAGACATCATTTGAAGGTGAAGTTAGGTTTTTGTAGAAGCATATCAGCATTACACCAGTACTGAATCTAGCATATGAAGATGCTATTTTGTGCAGTACATTCTTATTGGATTTAACCATCCAACTGTAGTCAGTGTGACTCCCATTTGTGATTGAGCAGTGAGCTCTAGGTTGTTGGCCTTTCTGTATGTGCAGACCCCTTTTTGTACACTTACTATCTACAGTAGTAACATCTGATTGTGGGTAAGGTTTCCCACCATGGTTTTTCCCCTTACAGGGTTTCCACGTACAAATATTGGTGTCATGTGTTGTGGATGACTTTATGTTTATGTTTCATGCATTAATCCTTACCGGTATAGCAATTTACTGTTAACACTGTCTACTGGCATACTTAACTGGTTTACCGGTATTAAGCATTAAGTTGGTTAATTGGTTTTTGGTTTGAATTTATTAGACAACTGATTCACCCCCCCGTCTCAATTGTCTCTGGGACCTAACAATTGGTATCAGAGCCTAGTCCTCTTTTACAGAAGTTTAACAACTTGAGGAGATCCAATATCTACTAATTATTTCAGGAAGGACAGTCCTAAACTTGATGGAACCAACTATGGGATATGGAAGATCAAAATGGAGACACATCTGAACTACATCGGTAAAGACATCTGGGAAGTTACTAAGAATGGTTATACTACTACTGTAGCTGGTCAGACTGCTCCAACTACCTTATCCAAAGATGAAGAGAATGATTGCAAAGCAAGAGAAGCACTTTTGAGCACATTATCAGATCAACAAATCATGGGATTATCAGATAGGTCTACTGCTAAAGCTATTTGGGATCACTTGGAAACACTGAATGAAGGAGATTCCACAGTCAAAATTGCAAAACTTGAAAGCTTCCGAGTCAGGTATGAACATCTGAAAAATGGAAGAAGATGAAAGGATTCCTTCTTTTATGGAAAGAGTAAATGAAATTGTTTTGGGTATCAAATGTTGTGGAGGAACCTTGAGTGAGGATGAAACTGTTTCAAAAATCTTAAGAGGTTTGCCACCAGCATATAAAATGAAGGTTACTACTATAAATGAGTTGAGAACATTGCCTAATACATCAGTAACTAGGGATACATTGATTGGAAAACTTTCAGCTTTTGAAATTGAGGAATTTGGTCCTATTGCTACTATAAAGATTGATTTGGCCTTTAAAGCATCAACATCATCTACTCCATCATTTGACAAAATCAGACTAGAGAGCCTTTTATGCAAGAGAACTTGAAGAAACCAGAAAGGAGAATGAAGAGCTTGAAGAACTTGAAGCACTATTTGCAAGGAAAATGCCAAAAGGTCCAATTGGAAGTAAGTATGAAGGTAAAGCACCCTTTAAATGTTTTAACTGCAATAAGATTGGTCATATGGCTTCAAGATGCCTTGATAGACATACTACACTAAGAGAAGAAGCTAGAAGAACATACAAGCCTAATCCTGAATATCAGAGATACAGATTTAAGAAGAACAAAGATAAATATTGTTACATTGCTGATGAAGGTGTGACTGATGATTCTGATGAGGATCCAGTAGACAATGGATGGGTTTTTGTTGCTATAATAGAAGATCAACTGGCACCTATTTCTCAACCGGTAGAACAAGCCCTAGCAGCTAAAGTTGAGTCAAAGGATGAATGGATTATTGACTCAGGATGCTCACATCACATGATTGGAGACAAAGGTAAATTCTTGAACTTTCAAGAATACAATGGAGGTTTAGTAAGATTTGGAGATGACAAAGCCTATTCAATCAAAGGTAAGGGTTCAATATCTCTTGATGGTAAACATAAAACTGACAATGTCTACTATGTTGAAGGATTAAAGCATAATCTTTTAAGTGTTGGTCAATTAGTTGAGAAGGGTTTTCAGTTACAATTTAAAAATGGAAAATGCAAAATCATGAATAGAACTAGTTTGGAAATTGCAGCCGATAATCAGACTAGAGGTAATATCTTTCATTTGAATAACAATGAAAAGGCATGCTTAATTGCACATATAGATGAAAGTTGGTTATGGCATAAGAGACTATGTCATGTAAATTTTGATTGCATGGTAAAAATCAGTACTTCTAAGGCAGTTAGAGATCTACCTAAAATTGTGAAACCTCAAAATACAATTTGCAAGGAATGTCAATTTGGAAAACAAGTTAGAGCTAGTTTCAAAAGTATTCCAGAAAAATCCAATAATGCTCTTGATTTAATTCACACTGATTTATGTGGTCTAGATAGAACTAAAAGCTTATAGGGTGATAGATATTTCATGCTAATTATTGATGATTATTCTAGAATATGTTGGGTTACTTTTCTCAAAGAAAAATCAGAAGCACTTGGGAAGTTCAAACTATTCAAAGCAATGGTTGAAAATGAAACCGGTAAGAAAATCAAATGTTTAAGATCAGATCAAGGAGGAGAATTCACATCTAAGGACTTTAATACATTCTATGAAGTGAATGGAATCAAAAGACAGTTATCAACACCTCGGACACCACAGCAGAATGGAGTTGTTGAAAGGAAAAATAGAACTATCTTGGATGTAGCAAGAAGTATGTTATCAGAAGCAAATCTACCACATGTGTACTGGAGAGAGGCAGTAAGCACTGTTGTCTATACATTCAACAAAGTTCACATCAAAGGTGAAACTGGTAAGACCCCTCATGAACTATGGTTTGGTAATATTCCTACTCTTAAGTATTTCAGAATTTTTCGTAGTAAATGTTATATTAGAAGAGATGAGAATATTGGCAAATTTGATCCTAGAAGTGATGAAGGAATATTTATTGGTTATTCATCTAAGAGCAAGGCATATAGATGTTTTAATAAAAGACTGCAGAAAATTGTTGAGAGTACAAATGTAAAGATTGATGAACAATTCAGAGGAACTTCAAGGTATATAGACTCTGAACCGGCAATAGAAATTGTGACAAATGAACCTACACTGAATCCACCATTACATAATGAAGATCCAGTTACCCCGGTATCATCAGAGGATTCCACAGTAATTGAAGAACAACAGCAAACTAAGACACCTTGGTATGTAAGACTGAATCATTCTAAAGATCAGATAATTGGAAACAAATTTAAAGGAGTTATGACTAGAGGAAGATTGGCAAATGAAGAGGTATGTCTTATTTCTCAAATTGAACCATCATCTATCAATGAGGCATGTGAAGATAAATTTTGGATTAAAGCTATGGAAGAAGAATTAGGACAAATTGAGAAAAATAATACTTGGACATTAGTTCCCCGGCCTAAAGATAAAAATGTAATTGGAACCAAATGGGTATTTAGAAACAAACTTAATGAAGATGGTAAGGTTGTCAGAAATAAAGCAAGACTAGTGTGTAAGGGATATTCTTAGAAAGAAGGAGTTGATTACAATGAAACCTTTGCACCGGTAGCCAAAATTGAGGCAGTTAGATTATTCTTAGCTTTTGCAGCTCACAAGGATTACAAAATTTATCAAATGGATATTAAATGTGCATTTTTGAATGGAGATCGTGAAGAGGAAGTTTATATTGAACAACCTGATGGATTTTCTTTGACAAATGACAATGATATGGTTTACAGGTTAAGAAAAGCTCTGTATGGATTGAAACAAGCCCCAAGAGCTTGGTATGCAAGATTGGATAAGTATCTTTTAAAGATTGGTTTTACTAAAGGAAATGCAGATAGGAATTTATATTACAAAGTAACTAATGATGACATCTTGATTATTGAAGTATTTGTTGATGATATAACCTTTGGAGGAGAAGATGGATTATGTAAAGAATTTTCTCTTGAAATGCAGCAAGAATTTGAAATGTCTATGATTGGAGAAATAAAATTCTTTTTAGGATTGTAGATTTTACAAACTGATAAAGGTATATTTTTGAGTCAATCCAAGTACTTAAAAGAACTACTAAAGAAATTTGGGATGGAGAAATCTAAACCGGTAAGCACACCTATGACTACAAATGACAAATTATCTCAAAGGGATGAATCTACACCTATTAATCCAACTAGATACAAATCTATGATAGGAGGTTTATTGTATTTGACACAAACCAGGCCTGATATTATGAATGCAGTATGTATTATTTCTAGATTTCAAAGTAATCCTAGGGAAAATCATGAATCAGCAGTGAAAAGGATTTTCCAGTACTTACAAGGCATAGAAAATCTTGGATTATGGTATCCTAAAGATGAAAATTTTGATCTATGTGCATACACAGATGCAAATTGGGCAGGAGATGTGGATGATAGAAAAAGTACCACTGGAGGAGCATTCTTTCTTGGAAAGAGATTAGTTTCTTGGTTGAGTAAGAAACAGAGTTGTACATCTTTATCAATAGTAGAATCAGAATATGTTGTAGCAGCAACAAACTATACACAGGTACTATGGCTTAAGCAAATGTTGAAAGACATAAAGGTAAAATGCAAGGAACCTATTACTATATTCTGTGATAACACTACAGCAATTGATATATCTAAAAATCTGGTATTACATTCTAAAACAAAACATGTTTCTATCAAACTAAATTTTCTAAGGGAAAAAGTTGAAGAAAAAGAGATAAAACTAGTTTATGTGAATACTAAAGAACAGCTTGCAGATATTTTCACAAAACCTTTGCCTAAGGAGACTTTTGAGTATCTCAGAGATCAGCTTGGAGTCATACCACCACCAATAGAGACTTAGATAGTTGATGATTGTCATCAACCGGCAGAATTAAATAGACAAATCTTTTATTCCGGTATTTGATGAGGAAGCTACTTCTCAGGGGGAGTAGCTGGTATATTGAATTGGTTGCTATTTTGTATAAACTTGATTTTTGTAACTTTGGCATTTGATGTCAAAGGGGGAGAGATATCTATGGAAAAACACATTATCTTTTTGGTAAGAAAAAGAGATTTTAGGGGAAATATTTTGAAAAACACATTTAAGGAGAAATTGGTATGAGAGATTGGTATTGTTACTCCCAGGGGGAGAAATGGAGATTGTTGGTTTTTGTATTTGGCATTTCTATTTTGGCACTTTAATGGTTTTTCCATCTTGTGTTGCCATCAATGCCAAAGGGGGAGATTGTTGGTATTTTGGTATGGTTTTGTCATTGATGTCAACACCTACTTTGGAGATCCAGCAACATTCATCGGCAAACAGTAAACTGTGCAACAGTTACTGGTATATGGTTCACCGGCAAGATATATTGTTCACCGGTACCTGGAATGAATGGAAGAAACTTGGTAATGTCAAAGACATCATGTGGACACTTTATTTTGAAGAAATAATCATTGGTATATTCATATTTGCATATTTGTTTTTACCAACAAATAGGTCTAGGTTATCTAGGGTTACACCGGCAGGTTTATCTTTTCTAGATCAGCATGGCACGCTATGGAGATGATTTATTATTGTTGTAAATACATTAGGCCGACATGTTTAATTGGTTATTGCATCGGATATTATATTGTTTGTAAAATGTTTTTATTGTAATATCTTGTAGAGCTGAACTACTAAAATTGGTCTTAGGGTATGGTATAAATGTAAGATCTTATTTGTAAGATCAAGTGTGGAATGCGAAAAATAATTGAGTGAAGGTATATGCGAGATCAAGCAGAGGTATACACGAAGACATCATTTGCAGGTGAAGTTAGGTTTTTGTAGAAGCATATCAGCATTACACCAGTACTGAATCCAGCATATGAAGATGCTATTTTGTGCAGTACATTCTTATTGGATTTAACCATCCAACTATAGTCAGTGTGACTCCCATTTGTGATTGAGCAGTGAGCTCTAGGCTGTTGGCCTTTCTGCATGTGCAGACCCCTTTTTGTACACTTACTATCTGCAGTAGTATCATCTGATTGTGGGTAAGGTTTCCCACCGTGGTTTTTCCCCTTACAGGGTTTCCACATACAAATATTGGTGTCATGTATTGTGGATGACTTTATGTTTATGTTTCATGCATTAATCCTTACCGGTATAGCAATTTACTGTTAACACTATCTACTGGCATACTTAACTTGTTTACTGGTATTAGGCATTAAGTTGGTTAATTGGTTTTTGGTTTAAATTTATTAGACAACTGATTCACCCGCCCCCCCCTCTCAGTTGTCTCTGGGACCTAACAGTCCATGTTTCCACATTTTTGCATTCATGTCAAGAAGGGCATTTGCAAGTACAACACCTAACAAAATTCCTCTATCCATTATGCTTTGATGGATGTCCATACCCTATTCCAAACTCCCATTTTGGCATAGGATGGGAGTACGCTGGCAATCGTAAATAAAGAAATGCAATGATCAGCTCCAAAGACATCAAACCACTACTAACAAAACCGAGCATCTAAAATATGATAGGGAATAGTGTGAGCTATCTTGAAATAAAATATTTTATTTTCAATTTCAACTAAAACATAATTACTCAGCCATTTAATGTTATTAATAAGTGTTTAATTTATGAAAGAGATAAATGGTTGGCCACAAGTACATGAGTTAGTAAATGCATACAAATAAGTGAATTTGATATTCAAAACTATCTACAATGAATTCAATTCTTGTCCATTAGTCATTTGTGTTTGCAATAAGCATCTTTCTTTCTTTTTCTTAATCTTTATTCATAGTTATGTGCATATTTCACATTCTATAATTAGGATATCAATTGCTATGGCTGAACAGTAGCATGATGTTTTTGTTGTGGTATAGATGCATGGAAACATAATTATGTGATTGCTATATTATAGAGATCATAAATCTAGATATCGCATGTTAGTTCTAGCTCTTCTTGGATTGAGTCTAAAGTTGACATACAGTCATAAAGCCATTATTAGCAGATCTATCCATTTCTAGTAAAGACAATTGAGAAAGTCATTTTGATATTGAGATTTTATTATTTGTTTACCTATTAATCATTATTAAGCCATAATATTTAGGTCTATTTATCTCTCTTGCAAAACCTCTGTAAGTGTCCTAGATTGTCCTTACTACTCACTCTTTAATGAAATAGTGGAGTTTTAAAGATTTATTGCACAAGATGGTGTTGAACGTATCAACAAGGCTAGCATGGAAGGCATGTTCAAGTTTCCACTTGTACAACTTACAACAAATGATTTGTTGATAGAAGAAATTCTTGAAATAGGAATACAATTGAAAGACAAGTAAGTACATACAAACCTCCTCAGTTGAAAGTAAAATCTATGTATAAAAAGAGTACATTGAATCCCAATCCATAAACACAATAGAGATATCGATGGAGACTTAATTGGATGTAGCATGTCGCACCAAAGTTGTTAGAGTATGCTAAGCTAGTACATAATGTTTCCTAAAGCCAGATTAGTATTTTACCCAGATCATTATCTACCAAAACTAACTATAGTAATCCTTTTGAGGATTCATTTCATGGTGCTAGATCTTCATTTAGTTCCACTTCTTGTTGGAGAAAAGAACAGTTATTTCTTGAGGTAGATGAATATCACATCAACAAAGGACAATACCCTTTCTAGATTATAACAAATTCTACTCCAACAAAAGATCATGGGGGTTTCATTAGAGATATTGAATAAGAGATAGACTTCTACTACTGCATTAAAAGCATTGGCATGTTCTTCATCTATTGATGTAAACTCTCTGTGACGCCACCACAACCAACAAAGGTGTAAAAAGTTGTTTGCAATGCATGGATTTTTAGGATTGTCCTTTAAGAAAACAAAATTAAAGCATGGAAGCAGGATCTGCCAACTCCTAAGGGAATCTTGATGAAAAATAACTGTAAAATATTTGGGTGAGCTTATATGCAAAAACTCATGCTTCCTAATGGGTTTATGTACAAAAATAAGCACGAATTAAGTGGTAAAGGGGCTTCTGGAAACAAGAGGAATAGAGAGGCAGTGGAAGTGAAAACTTCTGGTGTTGTGTCTACTCCATCTCAGAATGGGAATGGAGAAGGTGTTGTAAGAGGAGCTGAGAAGGGTGTTGGAAGAAGTGGTGGTGTTTACATTCCCCCATTTAAGCTGGCTCAAATGATGAAAGATGTGGAAGACAAGAGCAATGTGGAATACCAGCACATGACATGGGATTCCCTTTGGAAGAGTATCAATGGGTTAGTAAACAAGGTAAATGCATCTAACATCAAGAACATCATTCCAGAGTTGTTTGCAGAGAATCTCATCCATGGGAGGGGTCTATTTTGTAGGTCTTGTATGAAATCCCAAATGGCATCCCCTAGATTTATAGATGTTTTTGCTGTGTTGGTTGTTGTGGTAAATACAAAATTTATAGATGATTATAAGATGCTACAATGTTGTCTTATGTATTTTAATAGCCACGGGTTTTAGAGTTCTGTACTTGACAGGTAATGGATAAACAGTGTTAGGAGGAGAAAATATTGAAGGCCAAGTGCAGATTGTGATAATACTAGATCAATGAATCCTGTTATTTATTGAGTATTTATTGTTTTCCATGTTGTGTGATGTACCATAAGAAAACTAGAAATCTAAATTCAATAAGATGCTTTGTTCAATGATGATAATTTCTATTTTCTTGCCTGTGAAGAAAGACCATGTCAAACAATATCAACGAACAACAAAATAAGGAGACAATTGCTAGATTGTGGTCTAACTTGAAAAGAAAAGGTGATGGAAAATGTTATTGTCCATGCAAAATTTGTAAGGGGTTAAAGACTAGAAGACTTCTAATCAAAACAACAAAGAAACATTGTAGGCTGCATGGTCACATTGAAGGTGGACATGATTATCATCCATTGGTAATTTTTTCATTATATCATGGCGACAATTTATATACATAATAAATCATGTGATGATGAGATCATGATCATGGTTTATTTATGTTTATCAATTTTATATAGGTCAAGCACCCCGGAGCACATGGTATGGATCAACACAACCCTGAGAATATGGTTTTCAAAGTAGACGAACATGGAGGTGTGAATATTGAAGCTGAAGATAATGATCCCATGGAAGATGACGATCATGAGCCAGAAAACACAATTGAAGATGATGGTACAAATACATTGATCCATGACTCATTTAGTACTCGCACAGCTGATCATGATGATGAAGATGACCTTGATTTTTTTCATGATGTCCCTCTACTTGAGAAGGCATCTGAGGCCCTTTATGAAGGCTCGCAAGCAACTCTTCTCTCCGTTGTATTGTTGTTGGTGAACTTGAAGGTTATGAATGGTTTATCCAACATAACAATGTCACATATGTTAAGGTATGTCATATATGTCATAATAAACTGTGAATCATGTTGTACCATTAATATTCTTTATTATAACAAATTATATTTTTTTGCTGTAGATTGATAGGTGAGTTTTTGTTACCACCATCAAATATTCTACCTCGCTCATACCGAGAATTATCTGCCGTTATGAAAGATATTGGAATGGAGTATCAATCAATAGATGCTTGTCCCAATGATCATAATATATATCACAAACAACATGAATTTTGAACTGAATGCCCTGAAGGTCATATCAATAGATATTGAACAAATCAAATAATAAAAAGGGTTCCTCGCAAGGTTCTTCGTTGTATTTCCATTATTCCACATATGCAACGATTATTGAAGTGCACTAGCTTGGCACAATTTATGGATTACCATGCATGCAATAGAAGTCGAGATGAAATTATTCAAATGTCTGCGGATGGTTCATCATTTATGGATATAGAGGAAAAGTGGCCACACTTTAAAGAAGAACCTCATAATCTCAGGCTTTCATTGGCAGCGGACGGTGTCAATCCATTTGGAGAGATAAGATCTGTTTACTTAGTGTGGCCTATTTTTATTATCAATAATAACATTCCTCTACGGATGTTAATAAAGAGGGAGCACATAATGTTGGCAATGATTGTTCTAGGTATTTTATCATTTAAATATAGTCATCTAAATTTAATTATAAATATTGCAGTAAAATGGTCATAATAATTATGTGATGTTTTTGTTCATTCAATTAGGTAAGTACCAAGTTAAAGATACGAATATATATATCGAGCCTCTTATTGACGAGTTATTGGAGTTATGGAATGGTGTCACTATGTATGACGTCTCTAGACCAATAGGACAAAGACAATTTCAATTCCATGTGATGCTTCTATGGACAATACACGATGCCCTGGGGCTAACAATTTTTGTGGTATGTTATAGTGTTTAAGTTGTGCATGAACATTATAATTCAAAAAATTATCATATTTAATCCAATTATACATTATCTTGTAGGTCTTCAAACAAAGGGAAAATTTGCATGTCCTGTTTGTGGTCCAAAGATGAAATCTCGTCATTCAAAAAGTTTAGGAAAGCAGGTGTTTCATGAGTATAGGCACTTTCTCCACAAAAATCATAAGTATCGAAATACTGAAAAACATATTTTCAATGGGAAAGAAGAGAATACATCAAAGCCATGAAGAATGACACCTCACCTATGGAAGTTGGAATATAATAGAATTAATCGTCAAGGTAATGCCATTACATCTATTGGTTTGTCATAAAACATCTTTCCTATTTTGTTTAGTTTACTGATGATGTGATTGATGATCATGAAGGCCGTGAAGGCATAAATGACCACCTTCCTAAGGGAATAAAAAGTTATCCCCGACAATTTAGTAGGTTGCCCTACTATGAGCAGTTACAAATTGTTCATTTGTTTGATAGTATGCATATTGGAAAGAATATAACAGAGACAGTATGGAAAATATTGGATGGAAGGCATGACAAAGAAAAAATTGTCAAAATATGTAGTGACATTCAGGATTCCAATCATGCAATGATAAATGTCATTCAATCAAATAGCCATGGAGACCAGATTAATATAAGTGGGCTTCCTTGGTTATTAACGGACCAGCAAAGCAATGCTATAAAAGAAGTCATACAAAAAATTCTATTTCCCATAGGATTTGTTGCAAACATAAACAATCTCATATCAAAGAAAAGTGAATTCGGGCCAGGGATGAAAACGCATGATTGGCATACCTTCATTAAGGTAATTCATGTTCTTGTATTTTTAGTATGTATTTAAGTACTACGCGTACGTGTACTTTTCATTATGTTATAAAAAAATGAAAAGATAATTTTATAATTGTTGCAGTACATTCTACCTCTATCTCTCCTAGACGACTTTGACAATAATGTCAAGCAAGTCATATATGATCTTGGAAAATATATGAGGTAAGTAGTGATATTTGTCTAGTTTGTTGTATAGATATTATATTTGCGATTTGTTTTACTTGTTATGTAATATATTTTTTTGCGTCTTGAATACCTTGTAGGTGGTTATCATGTAAAGAAATCCATAAAGATGATATAAAATATTGGAAGAGAAAAATTCCTCATTTAATGTGTGAAATGCAAAAGTGTCTACCTCCAGCTTTTTTCAATGCACACGAACACTACCTCATACACCAAGTTGAGGAGATTGAATTGTGTGGACCTATACACACTAGGTCAAATTGGATGGTTGAGAGGCACTTGAAATTTTTGAAGGCTTTGGTTCGACAAAGAGCACATCCTGAGGGTTCTATGGTGGAGGGATATATGGTATACCAGACTATGGTGTACATTTCTGAATATCTTCCTAAATTTGCAGCAAAGATCCACATGGATTGTATTTGGGATCCCAACACCATTAACAAATTTGAAGGGGAGTACTTGACAGGGAAAGGTAGATTGAGGAAAGTGAGAGGTAATTATAAGATGTTATTGTATTTAATTAATTCTTAATATTTAAAATAAATCGATTGTAAGATGTCTATTTATTTTTTGTACAGTTGGTCGAGAGTGGGATGCACTACATTTGTATATTGCAAACAATCTTGATTGGATGACAGTATAGATTGAACGTCGTCAACATTCTGGATGCACGTTAACATGGGAAGGTGTGGCTTCATTGGTTAAAGAAGCACATCATAATGGAGATTCCAATGTTATGCAAAGGGAAATTGATTTAGCATATGGTTTAAGAGATAAAAAGGTACGTATAAATTTATTAATCACCCATATGTTTATCAACTCACAATGCAATAAATTTTACATGTTTGACATATCGCAGGTCAAACACCACAATGCTATGTGCTGCAATGGTCATAAATTTCGCATAAAAAAGTTGGATGACATGAAGAAAACTTGTGATTCTGGCATCACTGCAGTCTTTGAGGTGACAAATATTTCATCGAGAAATGACATTCATCCTCAACATTCTCAAAATCAATACTATTGCATTTTGGATGATATACTTGAGTGTGACTTTAATTCCTTCAAATTAGTTTTGTTCGTCGTCAAATGGTACAGGCTATGATTGAATAAAAATGATCCTGATAGAGCTGTTATTGAACATGATAATGGTTTTATAATGCTAAATACAAGGTCATTTGAACCAGTTAGGGATGAGCCCTATGTTCTTCCAAGCCAATGTGAGAAATTATTTTACTCAGAGGTTCCACATAAACCAAGTTGGTTATTTGTTGTTAGACATGATCCAAGAGGAAGGCCAATAAAGTATAATGTGATGGAAGAAGAAGATATCGAAGAAGTAGAAGATGAAGTGGATGATGATCATGATCGATAGTTTCTCAATGACAATGAAGAAGAACAAGAAGAAGAAGATGATGATGATGATGGTGATGGTGATGGTGATGGTGATGGTGATGGTGATGGTGATGGTGATGGTGATGGTGATGGTGATGGTGATGGCGGTGGCGGTGATGGTGATGGTGATGGTGATGGTGATGGTGATGGTGATGGTGATGGTGATGATGATGGTGAAGACATTGATGATGATGATGATGACGATGATGATGATGATGACGATGATGATGATGATGATGATGATGATGATGATGATGATGATGATGATGATGATGATGATGATGATGGCGATTGTTTATTACCTATGTGATGGATGGTGATTTATGATACATATGTGATGGATTACATGTTTATGATGACACATGATATGTGATGCTAATTGTGATGCTCAATTACATATATGATGACACATCATGTGATGTTTCTGATGCTTATGATACATATGTATTTATTGTTTATCAACTTACAAATGTAGTAATACTTATGATGCTCAATTGATGGTGTTGATTTCAGGTATAGTCCCTCTGTGATGCTGTCACCCTTGGTGGGAACAGGTCATTGACTACAGACATCGTCAACCATTTAGTTGAGGATCCTGCATAGTCTACATAAAGTAAAGGTAAGGAATTAAAAAATTTACAATGATTTTGATGACAACATCTTTTTATTATTTAATACTCTTTTTGTCTACAAAGTTCATGTTGTTCATGTTGTGTACTATGTAATTTCGCTAATGTTTTTTATACTTTTTCTTTGTCACAGGTCGACATGGATCCATCACATATCGCAGATAGAGATGTAGCTTGCAACACTTCTACCGAGCAGGTAAACCTCATTGTAACTGTACAAATTAGATAGAAGAAAACTATTACATTATTATGTTCTTTTTTTTAGTGATTTATACTAATTTTGTAATTATTAATGATATTCTTGACACAGATGGATGTTCGAGGAAAGGGAAAGGGAGTTGCAGTACTTGAGCACCTTTCTATGGATGTGGAATCATTAGGGTTAAGAAATGATGACCCTGAAGATCCCACAGACCTTTTGAAATTCTTTAAAATGCCTCTTATAAAAATTAGAAAAGAAATTGTTGCTTTGGCATCCGTGCATCCTACCACTGATGAGATACAAGAGAGGGTGGAATTATTGTTTAAGACAGCAGAAAACTTGCAAGTAAGCAGTAATGAAAGTTTTAATTATAACAAAAGTTCAATAATGGTTTATATTTTATTCTCTTTTATGTCATTAATTAAAATATGTACATATTGTTTTTACAGCAATTTATCTGCCCTCATGAAAGTCGTTCCCACGATCAAGGTGTTGCAGGATCTTTAGGTGATGACAATTTTCTTGTATTATCACTTGCTTGGCTTATCACTCTGAGTACCCAAAACACATCATACTTGATACTGTCAATTTTCAAAATAAAGGTTCATCCTTGTTTACAATTCTTGCACTTTTCATATATTTAATGTTTGATATATTTAATGTATTATTCTTTAGGTGTTGTCAATGTTACTATGCAAATGCCACCACCGCCTCATCAGAGGTCACCCTCACCTGTATTGTCCACTGCAATGTCGACAACACGTAGCATGCAGACATCCTCTAGTGCACGTCATATTGGCCCACCCACTAATGGTAGATCCCTCTTTTGCTCTATCTTCTGTCATGTGTTTATTTCCCTTCAAGCATTCTTCCTTGAATTCTAATGCCATTTCATAGTGGATTCATTTTTTGCAGGAGGAGATGCACATGAGGATGTGCCAGAGGTGACTACTGCTGATAACATACCATCATTTCCTGGATCTTCTCGTATTGCTAGTATGAGAACGTTGCAAGCCACATTGGTGGTGAGCGACGAAGAAATGCTTCCCTTAAAGATACAAAAGGTTCCAAGTACTTTAAAATTATTATTATATATAGTCTAATTGTAATTTACTTTATGATCACTCGTTTTGGACTAATGATCCCATGAATTTTTTGCAGGTAATGATATTTTCCATAAACATCTTAGTGACATTGCATTGCAGATATTTGGGCCCACCATACATAAAAGGTGGTACATCATATGTGAAGTAACCCTTATCCACTTTTGATTTCATATCATTGCTAGAATATTTTTCCTTTGATCCATTTCTTGAAGTGTAATAAATTTAGATTCAGTTCATTTCTGAATCTAATAGGTTTGTTTTTGCTTTAAAAGGTGGAATGACCAAGAAAAAAGGTTAAAAGATGAATTGACAAACCAAATGGTTGAATGGTTTGGAAATGACACCTTTGACAAAACCAAGCTCCTTAAAAAAGCTGGCACATATCTAAAGTATGTGAGGGACCAATACAGGACCCATTTGGAGAGGAACCTAAAGTACAAGCGTCCCCCCATGATTCCAGAGAGGGAGTGGAAGGACCTGATTTTGGATGCCAAGGAGAGAATTGAAAGGAAAAAAGGAAATACAAGACTAGACACCAGAAGAAGGTACGGGATACTATTAAGAATGTAATTATGTACTAATTAATTACTCTTTATTTTTATATAATCTAACATATTTCAAACTTTTTATAGATTGAGTGAAACTTCAAAGGCAACCAAGGCAAGGCAAGAAAAGCACGGGCAACACAAACTCAGCTCTGGTGGTTACATGAAACTTGTTGCACGAATTGTAAGTATCTCATGTAAATGAAATATTGCATCAAAATATTAATAAATTTCAAACATTTTTTTTTATCAAACAATGCAAGCAAAATTCATGTTACCAAGCAAAAATGTAGGGCTCTGAATTCAATAGAGCACCCACAGAAGATGACAAGAGAATTGCCTACTAGCAAGGCTATTCAATCGTGGTTGATCGGCTATGAGAATTGAGTGGTCATACACAACATTCGAGTGCATCCGTCACACAGGTAAATATGGTAAATGGAAGATGTTTCAAATTGAATACTTTACCAATAATCTAATTGATGTTGAGTTCCAACATAAAGTGACTATATTTGTTTTAAAAAAGCGAGCAATGATAACAATGTGCATGTCATTGGAATGCAGCCTGCTAATTGTGAAACACCACCTGCATATGAAGGTCCAGATGTGCATCCTAGTAGTGGAGGTATTCATTTTCTATTCAAATTTATTTATTTATCTATTAATACAAGTATATATATATTAATTTGTAATTAGAGTAGTAATTAATGTAACCTTTTTTGTTAATATTTTAGAGCATGTAGTTAGTGGTGAGCAAGTGGACCATGATCTGGGTACACAACCTCAAGAACATGATGTTCCCCACTCTGGTAAAGAGAACCACTATTATTGCTTTAAACAAATATAATTGCAATTGGTGCTCATCATGCTGAGGTTGAGGCTACACAAAATGATGTGGCCCCATTAGGTAAAGAGCACAACAATTATGTTCTCTAAATTAATGAAATACTTGTAACAATAATAAATAAAAAAATTGAATTTAACCCATTTCTTTGTTATTGCAGAGGACCCCCCTTTGCTTCAGTGTCCTCGTCCTCAGTATAGGAATGGGCATACATTGAGATCACGAGCAGTTGGTGGAACATCTGTAGAGGGGGGAAATGATGAAGAAACCAATGTTCCACTTAGTCTTTTCATAGCTTCAAAGAAAAAACAAAGAAAGAAATGATTATAATCTAACTAATTTGATAATGACTGATTTTTGTGTGTTAGTGAATATAATTATGTGCTAATTAATGGTTATGGATGATATGTGTTAATTAATATTGATGAATGTTGCGTGTTAATTAATGTTAATCAATTTTATGTGTTAATGAACGTTATGTGATATTAATGAATGAATGCTATATTTTATTAATGGTAGAAAGAATTAATGAATGAATATTATAAGATGTTAATGGGGAATTTAGAGTGATGTTAAGGGGGGGGGAGGGGCCAAATGAGCTTCCACCTTCATGTGGTTGGCCTTGTTAAGTAGAGAATATTAAACTATTCTCGAAACCAAGCGAAGCTCAACAAGGTAACACACTTTTCAATATTTCATTATGTTGCATAGTTAATCTTATTGAATAATGTATATTGAATCTTAATTGCAGGGGCAAGTGGAGCCAACACGAAGAAACAACACCACAAGTTGCTGGGTATAATGAACTCCCATATTGTCTTGTTTGTACACAAACAATATGAGTTGCTTCTAGTGTTGATATCCAAGGTAGGACTGCAAAAGTTATGAATATGCATCATCCTTGTAATTTTTTTTAATACTTGTAAGTAATGAATATGCCTCATCCTTGTAAGTTTTTTTATTACTTGTAAGTCATGAATATTGCTCTTTAGTTGATTAAAATTAAATGAAAATCTTTAATGAATACACAAAACTATATACATATGCAGGCGCACCATGGTTGAGATGGTCCAACTCCCTAGTCTCACTCTACGACTAAGCTCCTGCCATATCTAAATCAAAGACATCTCAAATACATGGTCAGTGGAAAGCTGCAAAATTCCATTTTCATACATAAGCAAGATATACACAATTGGGCAAAATCACCAAGAGAATGGTAAAAAGTGTGTTTTTGATTGTATCATGGATTCTTTTAAGGATTGTATCATGGATGCAAGAAATCTCTTAATTAATCCTTGACTCATGATTGCTATAATACTTCTTTAGACTTTTCATGTCATTTGTTGCACTTCTTCACTATTTTGGACTGAGTTTCAACTATGAATTTGCCTTGACTTATGACTGTACCTAGCTTTGTCCTATCTTTGTAAGCTTCCTCTTTGAATTGTGGTTGTAGCTTTGATAATACCTTTTTAATGTTACACTATTTGTAAGCAGGAAAACTCCTAATGCATGTTGCAAATTGTGTTCTAGTGACTGAGACTAACCTAATGCATCTCAGAATGGCATAAATTGCTAGGATGGAGATATAGCAGATGAGTTCAAGATTGTTGTTGTAGAAATTATTCGAATTCTGTGCTTGAAATTTATGTATATACACTATTTTTAGTCTACTTTATATTTCCTACTCAGCTACTCCTATTGCTTTAAAATGAAATGTGAACTGGTGAATTGTATTCTATAGATGACCAGTTTCTTTCTTAGTTGTTTGGGCTACAGAGTCTTTATATTTAATTCCCCTCCTGAAGAAGAAAGCTAAGAAACATATCTATAAAGATTGCATTACAATCCTTGATCAATTGAAATTAACCCTAAATTACCCAAATGAAACTAGTAAAATATTTGAAAGCATACCAGAAGACAACACAAATTTTAGGCTCAAAGTTAATGGTCTATATATTTATATTCAATTTGAAAAATCTTACAAAACTTAGATAGTTTTCTATGAAACACTAGAAAAAACGCAGATAAATTTTTGCAGAGTTTCTTTACAAATTCTTGTGATCATTTTTCCTCTGTCCTGGTATCCATTTATAACATTATGGATGCATACAATCTTTGGACATCCCTAAGGAAAATTAGTTACAACCATAGCTTCTTTCAAGAAGTAGTTACAAGTCTTTTTCTATCTCAATGGCCTTTTCGGTTGGTAACTCTTCTGCAACATCTTCTAACTGTCCCAAAGCATCTTCCAACTATTCTGGAGCATCTTCCTCTTGCACTGCATACCTTTTGGTCCACTCTTGGAGCACATCATTAGTAGGCCATGAGTAGCCAACAATCTTTTTCTCTAACTTAAGTAACCTTTTTCAAGAGTTTCTTATTTTCCTCACCTCTGATTCCAAAAATCTGTAATGTGATTTTATCTTTTCTATCTCCTTAATTGTTTTAACAAATAGAGAGGTGTCATCATTGTTAACAATTTCATTTACCCTCAAAGACAAATTAGCTCCCATCTCATCAAGCCATACCTATTTTTCCTTCAACTAATTTTGGCTGACAAAACCCCCAAGAAATAATTCAAATTTATGCTTAGTATATTCTTTCCTGTATAAGTTAGCTTTCCTCTCTACATTGGCTCTTCCTTTTGCTAACTTGGTCAAACCTTTTTCCAACTCACATGTGGATTTGATAGTAACATCAGATCCTACTTCATCATAGGATGCACACATAAGTTCTAAATCCAATTCTCTTGGCATCCACTTATACAAAATAGGCTCTAAAATAGCCTTGTCCTCATTTAACTCACATAGAGTGTCTAAAATTCTTTTCATATTAGTGTGCACAATGGGGGCCTCTATTGTATCAACAAAACTCAAAATAGTGGCCTTTACCTTCTCTTCATACTTACTTGCAAACAAGGCTTGAGCCTGTTTCATTTTTTCAAACTCATGTTGAAAAGTCTCAACTGGTTGAAAACCAGAAGGCATGGGAGAAGGGGGAATTCTCTAATAGGACTAGTAGGTGGAGGTCTTTCTAGAGAAGAAGAGATCACCAGGGTAGAGGACTAACCTCCTTGGTGTTGTCCTACCAACTGACTCTGAAGTCTAGCAATAATAGTATCCCTATTGGCTACCTCCTTTTTGGCTTCATTATAAGCCTTTAAAATTGTCTCCAACTTGACTTGGAGATCAGCTTTTTCCTTTGCTTCTTTCTCTGCTACTACCACATTAAACTTTGCAGTTTCTAAGACTATACTGGTAGCTTCTACCACCCCTGTATCCTAGACTCTTTTTACTATCATACCTCCTAGAAGATTAGATCCCGAGGTATCTTTCCTTCTTCTACTTTCATCCCTCTTGAGGGACCACATGACTAGAGAAGCATTATCTTTGCTAAATGTCACTCCCTTCATTGGTTTGGTTTCTTTTCTAACTGCTTCAAGAACCAATGCATCTGCTATATCCCGTTGAGGGAGGATTAGAAAACCAGCCTTTGACACCATCTCTCTTCCAGCTTCAGGAGTGATAGCTTTGAATTCAACCATCATTTCTTTTTTAACCTCTTCTTCCACTGAATTTGTATCTTTGTGAGGCTTCTCACTCATTCTCTTTTCACATCTAGCCTTGAATTGTTCAATGTTTTGTTTCCATACAAATTGCATGAAAGCCCCTGTTGTGACAAAATTGCTATCAGCTAGAAACTCTTCACTAGCTTGTTTGACAGTGAGGTCTAATTCCTTTCCCTTTAGCTCACCATCAATTATATTCATTTCAACACTAGGTGCCTCTTCCAGCATTCCCTCTTGGGTCTCATCATAGGTGTATGCAATTTCATCGAGACTCCCTAACTGTAGCAATTGTTCGGCCACTGCTTGCTCATCTCCTATGTGAATAGGGGATTGAGATGGAGAGTATTGAGGCTCATCAGTTTCAACTTCCTTCCCTACTCTTTGCCTTTTAGGGGAATCTTGAATATCAATGACATCTTCAATGGCCCTTTTTCCTCTTGAAGTGGAAGGCTCACTTGTCACTAGCATCATCATAGTATATTTAGATTTTTTATGCATCATATAATTACCAGGTGGGATAGCCTTAGCAAAGGCGGGCTTAGCTAAGACCAATTTAGCCCTATCAGGATAATTTTGCATTATAGACTCCCTTTTTTTCTTTCAGGGTTTGCATTAGGTCTTCAAAATAAAGAATTAAGAATTTAACCTTCTCTTCAAAAGGGGTAAAACTAGAAAGAGGGTCATAGCTAGAATCAAATTGATGAATAAAATAAAGTCCTCTTTTGTATCCAACCCACTTCTCCTTTCTTAATTCCTGCTCGTCTAAGCCGAATTCATTTCTAATTAAATCTTCAGGAAATTGAAATTGGTGAGGCCTACTTTTATATACTGCCTTCTTTCTGAACATGCCATTGAAGAAATCCTCAAGGTCTGGACACCTTGAAACTGCAGTTGACAACATATATGGCTTAAAGAATTCTTCAAAGTATTTCCAGCCACCTTTGGTAATTACAAAATGATGGGCCATCGTAATAGTTGGGAAAATGATCCCTTTACCCCTATTGGTCAGCTCGGCCTCTTGTACTCCTCCAGTGTGTCTCAACACTTTTGCAATCCCTATCTTCAATGGGACCTAATAGGGCAGTAGATAGGGGGTTCCTCTGAAGCCATATACTCCAAAAATAGTAGACAGGGTACAAATACATGTCTCCCTAGTTGTGAACAATCTTGATATCTTCTGCAAACCCTTTAGGCCTAAGGAATTCCGAAAGAGCCTTAGGAATCCTAGGGTTTTCTGCACATAAAAGAACTCTAATATTAGATGCAAAGCATCTATCAAACTTCAGAAAACTAGCATCCTCTCTATCACAAGATAGAACAATGCTCCAAAGCTACATAAGCATCTCCTCTTTATCTTTAACCTTGACCAAATCCATATCTTTTGCAAAATAATCAGCACTGTTGGCAATATTACATTATAAGGATATTGAGAAGGTTGTTGATGATTATGGACATAATTGATTAAAGATGTTTTACTATCTTGATATTATTATTTTTTCATTGATGTCAAGAAATTGATTTTCTAATTCAGTATGATGTTGCCATATCTTGAGAAATATGATATGAAGATTATAAAGAAGTCGGTAAAGACACAGGAAAGAATATGATGAATAAGGGGATAAGATATTCAATGGGAAACTACTACCAAGTTAGACAATGATGAGATCTTCATGTTTTAGATTGTTTTAACATCATACATATGTTGTAAAATGTAAAGGTTAATACTATACTATGTTATCAAGCAAAGAACCTAGTCGGTAAACCCTAAGGAACTTAGTCAGTAAACCCTAAGGTTATCGCAGTCGGTAAATGAAGATAGAATGTCTACCGAGTAAAGTTTAGTATTCACCGAGTTGTAACTGAGCTATAATAGAATGCATTAAATGTTTACATGTGATATTTAATGAATGATGCTGATGAGCTGGAGCGGATCAATGATTGGTAAGCCGTGGAAGAAATTTGTTAACGAATCTAAGGCAATGGAAAGTCGACAAGAAGATCTACAGCTCAGATTGAATCGCATTACCCAAACACAAGTTCCAAGGTGAATGTGCAAGTTCCAAGGCAGGGTAAAACATTTTCAGATCAAAAGATACAATGAACCTGGACAAGATTAAAGATCTGATGGCTATGATTGATCATGGGAAATGTGATCAAGGAGATTAAG
This sequence comes from Cryptomeria japonica, assembly GCF_030272615.1. Taxonomy (NCBI): domain Eukaryota; kingdom Viridiplantae; phylum Streptophyta; class Pinopsida; order Cupressales; family Cupressaceae; genus Cryptomeria; species Cryptomeria japonica. The sequence continues at coordinate 425,070,086 of NC_081413.1, read as the reverse complement.
TGGTTAGAAGATTGTTTATAAAGATGCTACATAGTGATTACCGAGCACAAAAGCTTGAAGACCTATTAGAATAATAGAGTATTCATGCCCAGTAGATAGACAAGATTAGTTCTATGTCTAGATTGTATTGAACAAATAGGAATCTGCTTTAGCATTTTAGATGTGAAGTTGCAGATAGATTGTATTACTGTTATTTTGTGAAAGTGACAGGATATCTCTTAACCGAGTGGACTTAACAGTCTTATATGCAAATCCTCTAACAAGGTGACATTCTGATTGAGTGTTTGAAATCCTTTGACAAGGTCACTTCTAACAAAGTGAAGATCCTAACAGATCTGAGGGAAATCCCTTAACAGGGTCACATCTAGCAATGTGTTTGTAATCTTTAACAGGATTTTCTTTTAACCAAGCATACTCTAGAAGAGTATATTTCTTAGTGGGTCTGAAATCCCACAATGGTTTTTCCCTATTTGGGTTTCCACGTTAAATCTGGTGTTATGAGGTTTATATTGTTCATATGCTTTTGAGTCTGCATGTTTGATAGTTTTTGGTTATATGACTGATATATATGTTACCGAGGTTGAATCTGATGTTTTTATGGATGATTAAGTTTGTACGATTCACCCCCCCTCTCATATTGTTGGCTATTAGATCTGTACTTATATTAAGTATTAGAACTATCAATTGGTATCAGAGCTTTGGACTCCAAAAGGAAAGTTTAAAGGCACTTGAGTTAAAGATCCAAAGATGTATAAGAGGGATGCACCTAAGCTGAATAAGTCAAGTTTCTCTACATGGCAGAAAAGGATGAAGCTACATCTATCAGGAGTTGGAGAATATGCTATATACTATCTGGAGAATGATTTTTTTGCATCGAGCACCTATCCATTGACTATGGAAGAGATAAAGGCGAAACAAGAACATATTCAAGCAATGATTGAAATAACATCTGCATTGACCGATTCTGAGTTTAATGATCTAGAAGGCTGCAATGATGCAAAGGCAATGTGGACTAAGCTCATATCTATATATGGAGGAGATGAACACGTTCAAAGAGCAAAAATTGATAGTTTAAGAGGACAACTTGAATCTATGAGGATGAATGAAGGTGAGAACATAACCCAGTACAGTACAAGACTAAAGGAGATTGTAAATCAAATCAAAGGAGCAGGAGGAACTATTGAAGAAAAGGATGTGACAAGTAAGTTGTTAAGAACCCTTCTACCTGCCTATGCAATCCAAGTCTCTGCGATCAATGAATTGAGGTCTGTACCTAATATGCCAGTTTCCTTGGATGCTACTATTGGTAAGCTACATGCATTTGAGTTAAGTAATTTTGATAATAGTGGGTCATCGGTAAATAAAGTTGAATCTGCATTTAGTTCTTTTCATCTGAATGAATCTAATGATTACAATGAAAGAAAGTATAAGTACTCTAAAGGAGATCACAGTGGAGCAAGTGAAAGATTTCGGAAGAACATGGAGGAGGTACACAAACTATATGAAGAAATCAGAAAGCAAGAGGAGTTTGAAGCACTATTGGCCAAAAGGTTACCAAGAGGCAAACGTAAGTATAAAGGAAAACTACCTTTGAAATGTTTCAATTGTGATAAGATTGGACATATGGCTTCTAACTATCCTGACAAAGATTTCACTAAAAAGAGAGATTACCGAGATGACAAATAGAAAGATAATCATTACAGAGGACATCGAGACTTCAGAAGAAGAGATAGAAAGACATGCTTAATTGTTGATGAGGAATCTGACGATGATAAATCAGATGAGACTAATACAGAGGAAGTTGTTTATGTGGCTATCAAGGATGGATCAGATGAAGAAAGGTATGAAGAAAAAGCCCTAATATCTCACATAAACACTAATGATTCTTGGATTATAGGTAGTGGATGCTCACATCACATGACAGGAGATAAACACAAGTTTTTTATGTTAAAAGATTATGATGGAGGCTATGTTAGATTTGTTAATGATGCACCATGTCCGGTAAGAGGTAAAGGATCCATAACACTTATTGATAAAGCAAGATGCAATGATGTTTATTGGGTTGAAGGTTTGAAATACAATTTGTTGAGTGTAGCACAGCTAAACAACATAGGTTACCGAATAGAATTTCAGAAAGGAATTGTCAAAGTTCATGACAAGAATGGAAAGTTAGCTGCTACTGGGACACAAACAAAAGGTAATACATTTCACCTTGACTCAACTCACAATAAGTGTTTGCATGCAAAGATTGATAATACCTAGTTATAGCATAAAAGGTTTTGTCATGTTAATTTTGATAATCTGATCAAGATAAGTAAGAAGCACAGAGTAAGAGGTCTACCGAGTCTTGAAAAACCTGAGAATGCTATGTGTCGAGGATGCCAGGTGGGTAATATGACAAGATCAAGCTTTACAAGTAAGTCCTACACTTCTAAGGGAATTTTAGATCTTGTGCACACTGATCTTTGTGGTCCTATGAAAGTTCAAAGTTATTATGGTGATAAGTATTTCATATTATTTGTGGATGATTATTCAAGGATGATGTCAGAAATGTTTTTAAAAGAAAAATTAGAAGCTTTTCAAATGTTTAAATGGTACAAGGCTAGAGTTGAAAATGAAACAGGAAGACAACTGAAATGTCTTAGATCAGATAGAGGAGGAGAGTTCACATTTGATGAGTTCAACCTATTTTGCAATGATCATGGTATTAAAAGACAAGTCTCTGCACCGAGAACTCCACAGCAGAATGGAATAGCTGAAAGAAGAAACAGATCTATTGTGGATTGTGCCAGAACATTGATGATTGAGAAGAAGAAGGTTCCACAAACATTTTGGAGAGAAGCAATAAGCACAGCTGTTTACACCTTGAACCAAGTTCAATTGAAGAAAGGTACTTTGAAGACACCTTATGAAATCTGGTATGGCAAGAAACCTAATGTAAGTTATTTTAAGATCTTTGGAAGTAAATGCTATGTTCATAAAGATGATAGAAATGGCAAGTTTGATTAGAAAAGTGAAGAAGGAACATTTCTAGGATATTCTTCTAGAAGCAAAACATTTAAATGTATGATCAAATCATGTAACAAAATAGTAGAAAGTGCAAATGTGAAAATTGATGAAATTGCAGAAAGAACTGATGAAGGGAATTCCAAAGAACCGGAAGACTATGATGAATTTGTCTATGTGCAACCAAGAAGTCCTACCGAGATAACTGTTGAAGGAAATGAAGAAGATATCCAATTACCGAGTGATGAAGAAGATCACACAGAACCTACCGAGCCTGTATTAGCCAAGTATGTTAGAAGACACCATGCACCAAGTTAGATTATAGGAGATAAGGATGATCCAGTGATGACAAGGAACAAACTGAGACAGAACACATGTTTGATATCTTAATTTGAACCGAGAATAGTGAAAGAGGCATTTAACAGTGAAGATTGGATAAATGCTATGACAGAAGAGATTGATCAAATCAAGAAGAATGACACATGGACACTGATCCCAAGACCGAAGGACAAAAATGTAATCGGTACAAAGTGGATCTTTAGAAACAAGCTAAATGAAAAAGGTGAGGTCATTCAGAACAAAGCAAGATTAGTTTGCAAAGGCTATGCCCAAGAAGAAGGAATTGATTATGGTGAGACTTTTGCACCTATTGCTAGACTTGAAGGAGTAAGAACATTGTTGGCATATGTTGCTTTCAAGAACTTCAAGGTATATCAAATGGATGTCAAATCTACATTTCTGAATGGAATATTAGAAGAAGAAGTTTTCATTGAACAACCTGAAGGATTTGTTGAAGACAATAATAAAGATCAGGTATGTAAATTGAACAAAGCTTTATATGATCTGAAACAAGCACCTAGAGCATGGTATGAGAGATTGCACTCTTATTTGATTAAGATTGGTTTTATAAGGACAAGTGAGAATAGCAACATGTACATAAAGAATAATGAAAATGGAATACTAATCTCAGCCATATTTGTTGATGATATTATATTTTGTGGAAATGACTCTTTATGCAAGAACTTTGGAAATGAAATGAGCAAAGAATTTGAGATGTCATTGATCAGTGAGATAAAGTATTTTATAGGCTTACAAATACTGCAAATGAAAAATGAGATTTTCATTACTCAATCCAAGTACATAAAGGAAATCTTGAAGAAATTTGGAATGGAGGATTCAAAACCAGTAAGTACTCCTATGACTACCAACTGTAAACTATCAAAGAATGATGAATCTGCATTTGTTGATGAGACACTCTACCAATCCATGATTGGAAAACTACAATATGTTGTTCACAATAGGCTAGATATAGCACATGCAGTAGGTATTGTTGCAAGATTCTCTGCAAATCCTAAGGAAATACACATGATGGCAATCAAAAGAATTTTCAGATACTCAAAAGGCACTGAAGATTATGGCTTAGTATATCAGAAAGGAAATGATTTTGATTTAAAAGTTTATACTAATGCTGATTGGGCAGGCAACATTGATGATAGGAAAAACGCAAGTGGAGGAGCTTTCTTTTTAGGAGAAAGACTAGTGAGTTGGCTTAGCAAGAAACAAGGGTGTGTTTCTCAGTCAACAACCGAAGCTAAATATGTTGCAGCAGCACTGAATTGTACCAACATTGCATGGATCAAACAACTATTGGAAGGTATAAATGAGAAAGTTACCGAGCCAGTAACTATATTCTGTGACAATACTAGTGCCATTAATATTTCAAAGAATCCTGTTATGCACTCTAAGACAAAGCACATATCTATCAAATATCATTATCTTAGAGAAGAAGCTCAAGAGAAGAAAGTGGTGTTGGAATATGTTAACACAAAGGAGCAAATCATTGATATCTTCACCAAGCCACTACCAAAGGACACTTTTGAATATCTCAAAAGTAAGTTAGGGGTCCTACCCCTATCTTCTACTCACTGATCGAGTTTGGTGAAAGCATCACTGCGATGACTCTATTGAATATCTTTTGGGGAGTTGATGCTAGAGTGATACACTTTAGAATGTTTTTCTGAAAGTGTACTGGAATTATTACTGGAAGTAATACTGGAATAATACAGAGAATTATATAGGGAACAGGAATTGTAAACAAATGCTCTGACCGAGACTCAGTTGATACACAATAGCAGGAAATAACTTCTTACAGAAACAAATTATGTTTTAGTTCTTTTCTTTTTGGCATTGTTGTCAAAGGGGGAGAAGACCTACCCAGGGGGAGAAGACCTACCTAAAGGAGAGAAGACTAATATATGGGAGAAGACTGAGAGAAGACTACAGATTGAAATAAAGACTGAAAACAAAAGAGAAGTCTGATGGATGAGGGAGAGCATTTCAGCATTTCAAAATCATAGCAATCTGAATCTTTTAAAGGTCAAATCAATTGGTTTTGCCATCAATGCCAAAGGGGGAGATTGTTGGCAATATTACATTATAAGGATATTGAGAAGGTTGTTGATGATTATGGACATAACTGATTAAAGATGTTTTACTATCTTGATATTATTATTTTGTCATTGATGTCAAGAAATTAATTTTCTAATTCAGTATGATGTTGCCATATCTTGAGAAATATGATATGAAGATTATAAAGAAGTCGGTAAAGACACAGGAAAGAACATGATGAATAAGGGGATAAGATATTCAATGGGCAACTACTACCAAGTTAGACAATGATGAGATCTTGATGTTTTAGATTGTTTTAACATCATACATATGTTGTAAAATGTAAAGGTTAATACTATACTATGTTATCAAGCAAAGAACCTAGTCAGTAAACCCTAAGGAACTTCGTCGGTAAACCCTAAGGTTATCGCAGTCGGTAAATGAAGATAGAATGTCTACTGAGTAAAGTTTAGTATTCACCGAGTTGTAACCGAGCTATAATAGAATGCATTAAATGTTTACATGTGATATTTAATGAATGATGTTGATGAGCTGGAGCGGATCAATGATTGGTAAGTCGTGGAAGAAATTTGTTAACGAATCTAAGGCAATGGAAAGTCGGCAAGAAGATCTACAGCTCAGATTGAATCGCATTACCCAAACACAAGTTCCAAGGTGAATGTGCAAGTTCCAAGGCGGGGTAAAACATTTTCAGATCAAAAGATACAATGAACCTGGACAAGATTAAAGATCTGATTGCTATGATTGATCATGGGAAATGTGATCAAGGAGATTAAGCGGTTAGAAGATGCTACATAGTGATTACTGAGCACATAAGCTTGAAGACCTATTAGAATAACAGAGTATTGATGCCCAGCAGATAGACAAGATTAGTTCTATGTCTAGATTGTATTGAACAAATAGGAATCTGCTTTAGCATTTTAGATGTGAAGTTGTAGATAGATTGTATTACTGTTATTTTGTGAAAGTGACAGGAAATCTCTTAACCGAGTGGACTTAACAGTTTTATATGTAAATCCTCTAACAAGGTGACATTCTGATTGGTTGTTTGAAATCCTTTGACAAGGTCACTTCTAACAAAGTGAAGATCCTAATAGATCTGAGGGAAATCCCTTAACCGGGTCACATCTAGCAATGTGTTTGTAATATTTAACAGGATTTTCTTTTAACCAAGCATACTCTAGAAGAGTATATTTCTTAGTGGGTCTGAAATCCCACAGTGGTTTTTCCCTATTTGGGTTTCCACATTAAATCTGGTGTTATGAGGTTTATATTGTTCATATGCTTTTGAGTCTACATGTTTGACAGTTTTTGGTTATATGACTAATATATATGTTACCGAGGTTGAATCTGATGTTTTTATGGATGATTAAGTTTGTATGATTCACCCCCCCCCTCTCATCTTGTTGGCTATTGGATCTATACTTATATTAAGTATCAGAACTATCAAGCACCTTTGAACAAAAACACGTGCATTAACAGGGAGTACCATCCAAATGGCCTATCCACCTTACCATTTTTAATCCCTACAAGCCCTGCATGAATAGCATCAGTGAGGTATTGGGAAAAATCAAATGTCATGGCCAGGGAAGGGTTTAGAATTTGGGCAATCATCAGCATATAATGGGTTCGCATATGTTTCTCAGCATCTTCTCCAAAGATCTGACACAGTGTCCAATACATACCCTTAGCTCTTAAAGTAAACAAATTCAGGGAAAATGGTTCCATTGTACTGGGGCCTACAACTGTTATCCTTCCTATTTTAATAAAGAATTCTCTCAATGGGCCACTCCTAAGATGATCTCTCTGTGCATTGTAGACTTGAGCTAATGCTTCAAAATCAATAGGGTCAAGATAATTTGAAGCTTCACTAAGCTTGAAAACATTTCTAAACTCATCATCTTTGATTTCAACTAGGGTTGATCCCTTTATATTTCTAATACATCTGGCAGCAAGGTCATAATTCTGTGCGATCAGGGTCAACAAATCTACATCCATGAACACACCAGGGACCACAAGCTTCCCCACATCCAGTTCCCAGATTCTATTCAAAGGGGTGGGGGTATGTCTTTGACCAAAACCAACTTTAAAAAGACTTAGACCTGATATCCCTATTTTGGGGTCCCTTAACCAATTTCCTTTGCCATACAAGCCATCCCCAATTTTCAAACGAGGGTTTTTTGGTGCTAACTCTTTGGCCCTAGCCCCGACATTAGTTGACATGGTTAACTGCTCTAGAAAGTCATCACAGATGTTTCTGTCCTGATAGTTCACCTTTCCTATCAATTCCCGTTTGGGTGCCATTTTGAAAGTATGCAACTATGCCAATTATCATTCAAAGCGGTTCTTTAACAGAATAAAACCACAATTCAACAATTTTCAACCAATGGGTAAGCAAAGAACAAGAAAACTTGATTTCGGCTTGAAGAATTCTGCTCTACACCAACTTTCTCTGCAACAACTTCTTTGAAATGATACCTTCACTCAATTGATGTGAGAGTATATACGGCAATTGGGGTTCTTAACTATGACATCAACACCACATGCTTCGGTCATCCCTTCAAAATTGAATTCATGAAAGAATTCAAAAATTTGGCTCCAACAGGTCAAAACTATCTTGAGTATTTTTTCTTTTCGCTCTTTCTCTATTTTGCAGAGCATAAAACCCTTGCATGTTCATCTAGAGAAGTCACGCCAACCATCCGATCAGATAGAACTTGCACTGCTTTTACCTTTTGACTTTTCCTCATCCGGCAATAGGCTAAAATTCCTTTCGCTATTTCGCGAACGGTAACCATCGTGCACTTTAACCCAGCAAAACCACGCTAGTCGTCCAATCAGATAGAACTTGATCGGTCTTTATCATGTCCTGACTCGACAGTTTACCTCTCTAACCGCGCACCAAGCAGTTAAGGCTAACAGTCTTCGTTGTTCCGCGAATGGTAACTGTCTTGCTCCTTCGGGCTATGAAATAGCGCCCACCATTGGACCCTCCTCAAGATACCCGCTCTTTAACAACTTTAATCTGGTAGATGTGGGCCCTCTAATTCAGTGCTATCCACCCTAGCATTCAATCTCCTAAGAAACCGACGTGGCAACTTCTTACTTGCCGAAAAACTTCCGTGGGATCCACTTCTAAACTGCCACCTATGCCTAACAGGTCACCTCTTCGTTGGCAGTATGATTCATTCTGTTTGTTGGGTCCACCACCTAGTCGCCAAGTTTATTCTTTGATTTACTTAACCTCAAGGCCACGTGTGACTTTCTAATTTGACACCTAAACCACATGGACCACTAACTGGACTGCCATGTCATTTCTCTAATCATGAAGGCTAAATCTCGAGCACCTTTTGGCCGTGAATCAACACGGGTCGTTGATCATTCTCTAAACCAACCACTCTTTACTCTTTGGAAAACCTACCTACTTCTGGGACCCGCCACTTTTCACTATTTCGCAGAGGTTAAAACTCGATCATCTTCATCCCACAAAACCATGCGATCCGTCTGATCAAAAGAGAAATGATCGGTCTTTAACTTTAGCTTTACTACCGCGTGGACCCACTTTCCTTTTCGCCATTTCACGATAGGTAACTCGCGATCATCTTCATCCCATGAAATATCGCAGTCCGTTAGATCTCAGGGACTTGCACTACTTTTATTCCTTCTATTGACCACCTCGCCTGGGCCTACCATCTTTTCACTGCTTCGCAATAGGTAAACCATGAGCATCTCCCGGCTACGAATCAACGCGGGCCGTTGGATCAACAAAGAGTTGCATGACACTTACAGAGCCCGATAAACATCGATAATAAATTATTTTTTTGATAAAAATTATCATCGTCGGAATTACGACGACTACCAAGCTTTCGACTGACGATGTAATCGCCCAACATACAGTGTCGACAGAGTCCATTGGGTTTTCATATTTCTGACGGGTATGGCATCGTCGACCAATCCAATGCCGATTTTTCGACGGTTGATTTTGTCGGCACTCCGAAGAAAATTCATCACAAATCCGACAAATGTTCGTCGAAAATCAGCTCCGAATGTACTAGTGCAGGGACGAGGACAGAGAGATGAGGCTCAGATGCAGATAGGTGGCGATCCTGGTGCTAGCAGTAGCAGGGTTCCAGCTGGGGTTGGACAGCAGAGGGGTGAGGGCAGATCCCTAGGGCATGTAGGAGTAAAATTGGGTAGAGTTGAGGAGTAAGTAGCTCCGAGATAGGTTTGGCAGTGGCCAGAGGAGCGGAGTGGAGTTGGAGGTGGAGATGGGGGTGGAGAACCTGCGAGAGAGCAGGGGACTGACGCGGGATGGTCGATGAGAGAATGTCTTGCAAAGCTGCAGTCACAGTTGATAGTGGCTCAGACTCAGCTGGCGAAGCGAGATTGACAGCTTGCAGATCTTAGGGTTGAGCATGATCGCCAGATCTCAGAGATGAGAGCAGAGATAGAGGCCTTGCGACAGGAGGTCTTTCTCCAAACTAGTAGGGCAGCCTACTATGTTGCAGCATATAGCGTTGTAGTTCCAGTTGCACAACAAGTCATTCCCTACTCGCAGTATATGACATGGTCAGAGGGAGCTCAGGCACCTCATCAGGATCCTAGTCATCAGGCTCCTCCTCCTCCACCAGGTGATGAGGGAGAGGCCGAGAGCTAGATATTCTTTTTGTAGCTCGGATATTTTTTGTAGACACACCCATTTTTTTGTAGCCTATACGATTCTTGCTCCAATGGGAGTTTGTATATGTCATTCGACATCATTTTGTACTCTTAGACTTTATACGATATATATATACGAGATCCAATTTAACTTCATCATACTTGTATCTATTCATTTATGAGATGTCTTTTATATGCTTTATTCTATATGTATGCATTTCTTTTTAGTATGTAATACAAATGATTATGGATGTCTATTTTTGTTTCTTTTCATATGCAAATAGATGAATGTGTAATGAGTAATATGAAATGCAATGTTTCATTTTCTATGCAATAAGATGAATGCATATGAGTGAATAATGAAATGTATGAATCTATATAAAATGTTTATGTATGCAGCTAAATATCTCAAAACACAAATACTCGATCGAAGAAATGATGATAAATAGACCACTTAGCGTAAGAAATGATGATGCTTTCAGCTCTCATTCAGAAGATAAAGAGATTATTACCATCACACCGAAATCACTCTAGATTCACAAAAATGCAGAATGATATGCAAAATGCAACCTAAACCTAGTCACTGGATTTAAAATGCTTAAGATTCATCACCAAGCATAACGAACACAACAGGCAGGTTAGAGTTCCTTTCTTTTTCAATGTGCAATATTTATTATCTTGTCCACAATGACCCTTTTTTCGTTCATATCCTTGGACAAATTTCGCAAGGACCCGAATTGCATCATAAAGAAATTCCTCAAAACAAACAAAGAAATGATGTGGACCTCCATGTAGCATACAAATAAGCGGAGTCGAGGTATGTGAGGCGATTTCACCTTGATGTGAAGACTCTTACCATAGACACCTAGCTAATTTAGATGGTTCCAGATCATTGGGATCATTCCTACAAGCAGAAAACAAAGAAAATATTATGCCCCCAATCCTTGCTCCTCTTAGTCACAATAGACTTCCTCGGGTTACTCAGAGGGATAATAATCAAAAACCAATATAAAAGACAACATACAAAGAAAATTTTCATTCATAGCTCAAATTGTTTTGTGATTGTTTTATGTTATTTTGTTTTGCTTGTTTACTCAGTGATAAAACTCTTTGGTAGTTAGGAGACAGGTGACTGACTTGGAGTGGATGACCAGGTTTCACTAACAGAAAGATGACTTGGTGGACACTGCTTAGGATATGTGATGTGCTCAGTTGATTAACCTAAGACTAGGATGTTGATCAGTTTCAAGTCATGAAGGTTCCAATGAACCAGGATGTCACAAAAGTGACTGAAATATGTACAAGTGAAAGCAAAGATGCATGAAAGTGGGAAATGCCAACGTTGCGTTGATAGATGGAGCGCTTGTTTGCCAGGTTTTCACCTGCTTGGCAGAGATTCCTTCTTTTTTTTTTTTTTACCCAGGTGCCTGTTTACCAGGTTTTCACCAGGGCATTTTCTTTCTTTATATTTATTTATTTTTTCTCTTTTTTGATTTTTTTTTTTCATTTTTTTATTTTTTAAATTTTTTTCAGGACTTTTTTCTATTTTTTAGGATTCTTCGGGTCTTTTTTTCAGTTGTACATGTTGATGGCATAGAGAATGCTAAGCGAAGAATTTCTTTAAGTGGATGGTGTTAATTAGTTCACGGAGTTGTTCTCCTTCCGAATTTGAGAGTTGATAGGCACCAGAGTCGAATACAGCAGTAACGATGTAAGGACCCAGCCAGTTGGGTTCAAACTTCCCTTTGTTGTCTCGAAACTGCTGATTTTTAGGATTTTCTCTCAGAAATAGGTCACCAACCTGAAATTCTCTTTGTCTAACTTTCTTGTTATATCCTCTGGACATTCTCTTTTGATACACTCTGAGATGATCAAACACCACTTGTCGACGCTCATCCAGCAATTCGAGCTCTTGCAATCTAGATATTCTATGATCTTCATCAAGACCTTGCAAGGAAAATCTTAGAGATGGTATTTCTACTTCAATAGGTAGTACTGCTTCGGACCCATACACCAAAGAAAAAGGTGTAGCCCTAGTAGGTGTTCTGATACTTGTTCTGTAAGCCCATAGTGCGGGGTTGAGTTGCAGATGCCAATCCTTCCCAGATTTGTTCACTGTTCTGTGCAAGATAGTCTGTAGGTTTTTGTTAAATGCCTCAGCTTGTCCATTACCTTGAGGGTAATATACTGATGACCAGTGTTGTTTTATTTTGAATTTCTCATAGAGCTTGTCCAGATCTTTATTCTTGAGTTGTCCTCCATTATCAGTCACAATGGACAAAGGTATCCCATACCTATAGATGATATAGTTTAGGATGAACAAGGCGACTTGTTTACCAGTTGCTTTGATGAGCGGAGCCACTTCTACCCACTTGGTAAAATACTCAGTGGCAGTTATGATAAATTTATGTCCATTAGATGATGCTGGATATATCTGACCAATGAGATCAAAGGCCCATTGCTGAAAAGGCCAATGTGTAGTGAAGGGTATAAGATCCCTTGCTGAAGCATGTATGAGATTTCCATGTAGCTGACATTTTTCACAAGTCTTAGCAAATTTAATAGCATCTTTCTCCATGTCTGGCCAGTAGTATCCAGTCCGTAATAATTTTCGAGCTAAAGTAAGACCATTCGAATGAGATCCACAAATACCTTCATGAACTTCCGATAACGCACGTTTAGATTCTTTAGTTTCTAGACACCTAAGCAATGTACCATCCAAACCTTGTCTAAATAGATCATTACCAATGATAACATACCATGAAGCATTTCGATTTAGGTTCCTTTTCTCATTATGAGTAAGGTTTTCAGGTATAATTTGGTCTCGTAGATAAGAATAGATGTGGTTGTATCAAGATGAGTCATGTCCAATAATAGAACAGACTATTTGGGTCTCAGGAGAATCATAGGCCAGGTAATGTAACTCTTCTACCAGGAATTCAAAGCAAAAATTGGACTCGTGTAACTCAAGTATAGATTCCAAGGTGGCCATAACATTTGTTGCTCTGATTGCAGATCTAGGAATCTGTTGGAATGATACAAAAGAAAAATACTTCTTAAGATCATCAACCATTCTCTTATAAGGCATCAGTTTGTCATCTCAAGTCTGATATGTATCATTGATTTGATATATGATTAGCTGAGAATCTCCATAGATGTTTAATTCTGCAACCTTTCATTCAATAGCTAGCTTGATCTTGTTCACCAGAGCCTCATATTCTACAATATTATTTGTGCAAGGGAATAGAATCTTATAAGACTATGGTATTGAATACTTATGAGGAGTAATAGACAATATTCTACACCGGAACCATTTTGAGTAAAAGACCCATTGAAGAACATCTTCCAGGGTTGTTGAGTAAGATGCATTATTGATTCATCTGGAAACTCTATATGCAGCGATTGAGTGTCCTCAAGTGGAGCTTCAACAAGTTGATCAACAATTACCTGTCCTTTTATGGCTTTGTGTTCCACATATTCAATGTCAAACTCTATAAGGATCATGACCCATTTTGCCAATCTTCCTATTAGTGTTGCTTTTTTGAGTAGATACTTGAGCGGATCAATTTTAGCCACCAGCTTGACTAAATGTGCCAACATGTAGTGTCTCAATTTTTGTGATGCAAAGACTAATGCCAACCATGCTTTTTCTATTATAGTGTAGTTCATTTCATAAGACACCAATGTCCTACTGATGTAATAAATAGCTCGTTCCTTTTTGTTGTCATCTTGTTGTGCCAGAAGTGCCCCCAGTGATGAATTAGTTGTTGATATGTATAAGATCAATGGTTTACCCTGAATTGGTGGCATCAATATTGGTGGATTGGATAGGTACTCTTTGATTTGCTGAAGGTGTTGTTCACATTCCTGATCCCAATTGTATATTACTCCTTTCCTCAATACTTTTGTGAAAGGTTTAGCTTTGTCTGCTAGCTGAGAAATGAAGCGTTTCATGGATTGGAGACGTCCCTGTAGACTTCTCATTTGACTGATGTTCTTCGGAGGTGACATTTCTATTATAGATTGGACCTTCTCAAGATCAACCTTGATTCCCTTCCTTGAAATGATGTAGCCAAGTAGTTTACCAAATGTTACTCCGAATGCACACTTCTTTGGATTTAACCAGAGTTTAAATTTTTCCATTATGTCTAGTATAGGACCTAGCTCTTGAATATGTGTTGATTTCTTCATAGTCTTCACTAAGGTGTCATCAACATAATCTTCCATATTCTTATGCATTATGTCATGAAAGATAGTTTTAAATTCTCTTTGATAGGTCGTCCCTGCGTTCTTTAGCCCAAATGGAATGACATTCCAGCAAATGGTTCCCCATGCATAGGTGAAAGATGTCTTTTCTTTATCTCTGGGAGCTATTTTGATTTGATTATATCCAAAGAATCCGTCCATTAGTGAGTGCATCTCATACCCAATAGTCATGTCGACTATCATATCAATATTTGCTAATGGAAAGTCATCCTTCGAACAAGCTTTATTAAGATCTCTAAAGTCAGTGCAAACTCTGATAGATTTGTCTGCCTTTGACACAGGTACTATGTTTGAAATCCATTCGGCATAATCTATAGCTCTAATGAATCCAACTTTTAATAGTTTTTCTAGCTCAGCCTTGACCAGCAGTGCCACATGTGGGTGCATCTTACGGATTTTTTGCTTAACTGGTTTTACTCCTGGTGTGATAGAAAGATGGTGCATGATGAGATCAGGATCTAGGCTTGGCATATCAGAGTACATCCATGCAAAGTTTATTTTCTTTTCTGAGAATAGATGAGTGAAATCTTTCAATTCTTCTGTTGATAGTGATTGAGCTACATGAATGATGTGTGGTATCTCTTGACTCCCAATGTTCACTGGCTGAGTTGGCTCAATCAATATGGAGGACCTTTCCTGGAAATGACTTGGCAGTACATCAAGTATCTCACCTTCAGGCACCTCAGAGAGGTTTTCACCTTTAGGTACGTCCTTTATTTTCTCTTTTTTAGATTCTGACACTGCCACAATGTGGTTTTCGCCATCAGATCTTTTATTTTGTTTTTCTTGTTTTTGCGACTAAGATACTTGATATCCGCTTCAGTCATGTTTTCACTTTGTTCGCTGGTGGAAGAGTACATGGGTTCAACTGCATTAAGATAATAGGCTAATGTATAGTCATTGGCAAAAGTAGGTATATTCATGGGCTGGTTCTGTAAAGTACAGTCAATTAGTTCTGGATGTAGTAAGGATAAATGTTGGACAGGTTCGAAAGCATTCACGATATTGTCATCACAACTGCGGATCGAAAAGTCGAATTCCAAAAGGATACATTACGTAAGTGTCTCGAGACTAGGAAGAGTCAGAACAAGATTATTAAAGTTCACGTTAATATTAAATTGACCTAATCCAATAGACATACTGGTAGCGTCGTTCCCTATGCCAGACTGGACGTCATATCATGGTTTGACAGTGATAAGATCAGTAGATAGATTTTCATTGTTTGTATCAGATGATTCAGAATTTGAGGCTGAGTAGATATTGTCTTGAATAAGACTGTCATCAGAGTCATCAAAGTCATTGGATGAAGTTTATGAGTCTTCATCAAGTGATTTAGTAAGTGTATGTATGGTATCAACACCAACATCTTTAATGTTGCAAGTTCCTTCATGTTGTGGTTCATTTGTCATTTGTATCTGACACACCTATTGACATGATCTTGTTGTTTCTATGGTTTGTTGTCGTCTACTCCATTCAACTTCCTCTGGACTGATAACTAGTTCTTGTTCTGTAGCTTCTAACTTTCCTTGTGTAGTGCTATACCTGATTTGTTTTGTTTTAGCATAGGGGTACATAGATGAAAATCTTTCTGGTACTCTTACTTCCTTCAGTCCTTGTTCATAATTTGCTTGTCTCTTTTGTCTAATTTCTTGTATTTCTTTCTCTAGTTTTATGCGCATCAGCTCTTGAATATCATCTATGACACCACTAGACTCTTCTGGAGTTTCTGTACTGGATGTATCTAAGAGGTGGTCAGGACCCCATTCATACTCATTTGAGTGAGTCTCTGAATTGTCTACTTGTTGCCTGCCAGTATATGTGACTGGAACTTTAAGTGGTGCAAACAATTCTCCGATTCTTACTACTTCATCTCTTATATCCTCAGGGACCTCAACTTCTTGTATTATTGTAGCTAACACCATCGAATCTTGAGCACTGACTATTCCTTCTTTCTTGACTGTTGATTCCTCTTTCTCTTTTCCACACTCTGCTTTTGTTTGTTGAGCGTCTGCTTCCTGTAATATTGAAGGCGATATCCTTTTCTACCACTTAGACTTAGAAACATGTTTTTGATCTGATGTCTTTTTCGGATTGTACCCCAGTCCAGCCTTATCATTTGTGGATTTTGTTTGCAGCTAAATTGGTTCAATAATACCCTCTTGATGTTTACCCAGGGGACCAGTACCTGAATATCCCATGTGTTGAATCATCTTGTAGCCAAGACCATATTAGTTAGAGGAAATCTCACAATGTCGTACCTCCTCGGTTTGACTATCTTCCTTAAAGAGCCAATTAAGAACAACATCTTCTTCCATTTCATCTTTTAGGGAGGTAGAGGAGTGTGAAAAGAGACCATCATATATGGTATTCAGAGCTGAAGTTTGTGTTCTCATAGCCTCTAATGGCTTGCCCAACTGTTTTGGTGATGGAGGGAGAGAAACTAATGAAAGTATCGGTTCTATCTTGTAGCCATCCATGCTGGTATTTGTAATCTTCAAATTTTTTTCTAAGTCTTTCATCAGTGTTTCTGGATCTTCATTTGTAGAGGCTGCCCTATTATGAGGCACAAAAGTATCGGCACCTTTTGTCAATGCATTACAGATGACATTTGTATCAGTAGGAATAATGACTTTTGTTCTATTATAAGGAAACTTTAAGCATTGATGGTATGTTGATAGAATTGTCTTCATTTCATGAATCCACGGCCTGCCCAGTTAGATATTGTATGACAAAGGAATATCAAGTACCTGAAAAAGGACATCTCTTTCTACAGGTCCCACTCTGATAGGTAATGATACCAAACCTTTAGAGGTCCTTTCTTCTTCATCATAGGCTTTTATTGTTATTTTCTTGCCGGGATAAATGACATTTTCAGAGAATCCTAGTTGTGTAAGTAGATTGTAAGTACAGATATTCAACCCCGCGCCTCCATCTATCAAAACATGTTTGACTCTATGTTTATGGATCATGGCTTCAATATACAATGGTTGGTTATGTGGATGATTTAGCGAGTTGTCATCTTCTTCAGAGAAGGTCAGATAGTGAGGTGAAGTCAGATGACCCACCATAGACTGAAATCGATCAATGTCTAAATCTTTTGGAATGTTAGTGGTGAGCAATGCCTTGTCTAGGATATCTTTGTGAGCAGACGAGAGTTTTAGCAATTCAAAAATTGAGATTTGAGCATTTGTCCTCTTCAACTGTTCAACAACACTATATCCTAAAGATAATGATGAAGTCAACCTTTTAAATTTATCCAAGGTTGATTCTTTTTGTTTGTTTGATTGGGCTGGTGGGTTCGATTTTGCTTGAGCTGGGTTGGAAGAACTAGCTCCTTGGAGAGTGACTTTCTTCTAAGAACCGGTCAGAGCTCTTGCATATCGTGATTCATTCGGTTTATCTTGGACTATAATCACATTGCAATATTCTAATTGGGAAGGCTCAATCATGTTAATGATGTTGTCATTGCTGGTATAAGTATAATTTACTTTGGCACCTCCTTTGGTCTTTGAGGAATCACCTTATTCGTAAACAGGTAAAGGGTCCTTAAATGCTTTATGATCAGCATTGGTCGGATGATTCCCAACAATAACTTTACCAGCATCTATGAGATCTTGAATCTCATGTTTTAGCTTCATGCAATTGTTTATATTATGACCTTTATTCTGATGGTATTCACAGTATTCATTTTCTCTCCACCATCTTGGTTTGACTTCTGGATCATATAGTCTAGAGTTATCTGGTAGCGTTATCAAGTTGTTTGCCAACAGAGTTTTGAAAGTGGTTTCATATGATTCTTCGAGGGGAGTAAAATCATGCTTAGGTTTGGAAAGCCAAGGCTTTTCTTTGAACCATTCTTTTGTTTTCTTTGGTGGATTTTCTGTTGCAGCCTTACCAGCTTTAAGTGCTTGTGTACCACTAGCCAAGTTGAATATTGTGGGCTTTGAGTTAGCTTTAACAATATCTACTACTCCATCGTTAACAACATTCTTGTTGTTGTCTTTACCAAATTTCCAATACTTGTTCTTCTCTTTAGAGCTAGATCCTGGTTGTGTTTCTTTCCAAGGTGAGATATCTCCCTTCTTTATGAGCACATCTTCCATTCGAATGACATTATCTACCATTTTGTTAAATGATGGGTGTACTTGCGTTTGTATACTATATTTCAGTTCGGGGACCAAGTTATTGACAAATATATCCATTTTCTCAGTCTGGGATAGGTCGAGAATACCTAGAGAACATCTTTCTCCAGCATTGGAGGAAAGTAAGAAGAGGCTCCCCTGTTTTCTGTTTAGTATTGCAAAGCTCGATCATAGTCACAGGATGTCGAATGTTGTATGAGTATTGTTGTAAAAATAGTTGGATTCGTTCTTCAAACGTTTTTATTTCTTTGGGTAGACTTGAGAACCATTCCATTGCTTGACCCCCTAAACTCCTTGGGAAAAGGTGCATGAGGTACATTTGATCATGCATGAACTCCATATAGGTAGCACAAAATTCCCTGACATGATCTTGAGGATCTAAGGTACCATCATATTTGTCAAATTTTGGGATCTCAACTCGTGAAGGAAACGGAGGCATGTATAGATTTTTGTCAAATAGAAAGGGACATATTGTTTCCAGAGAATATTGTTTTGGGGACTTATCCTTATTCTTCAGTTCTGTGACCTCCATCCGTAAGGCTTGTAATTGTTTGTGTACCATGAGTATAGGTGATTCTTCCTTTTCAGTAACGAGTGTCTGAACATCATATCCAGTAGGAAGTTTGGCACCTTGTTTTGCTAGTTCTAAGAAATAGTCTTCCTTCTCTTGAGCCAGGATAGCTTTCATCATTTTTCTAAAGTCTTTGTCCTTTTGACAATCAAGAATATCTTTTTCTGTTGGTTTTGTCTCTTCTTCAGCTTCGCTTGATGAGGAATCATTGTCGGTTCCGTGAACATTACGGTTGTTTTTGCTCTTGTCATTGTGTTCTGTCTCATATATAGTGGAAGATTCAGGTTCATCAAAAATTGGTCTACCTGATGACGAAGGTGTGTCAGCAAGTGGATCCTCCATGTAAAATGGGTTATCTTGATATGAGAAGGGTTGTCCTTTGCCTTTGGCCTCTTTCTTACGAGAAATCGTGGATTGAGTAGGCATTTTAATGGATTAGTGTGACCTAAAGTTGTTTGTGATACAGAGGTCAAGATCAATTTCAGAGCCAGTTGTTCGGTTAACGTATTGTTTGAGAGAAACAACTAAGATTTTAATCTAGTTTCAGGAAAGATCTATCCTGTATAAGACATCTATCTAAGTTGATTCTAAGAGTAGTGTAAGATTCAGTCTGGTTTCAGGAACGATCTGTCCTATGTAAGACGTTATCTAAGTGACTTAGGTTTGATAGATAGTTGATTGAACTAGCTGAAAAAGATGATCGACCAAATTGTGTAACGTAAATGGCAGAGGTACACTGTCTGGATCTATTTATGCTTAGGATAATGATAACCAGTATTATGTTTGTTGTAGACTATTTTTAGGCAAGTTTGACTGTTCTGTTCTGACAAAACCAGAGACTCATAAGACAGGATTTTCTGAACCGGATGACAATTTAGCAGCTATAGGACGACAACAGTTTTGTTTCGTACGAGTTGCTACCTCATACCGTACGACAAATGGGTATGTGCAGAACAACAAAAGACTTAGGGCAGTTTTGTTTCGTACAACATGGGATTTAGCTCCAGACGATAGACTTCTGGGCTTCATACGACACATGATACAATACAAGACAACAAATGACAAAACTCGTACGACACAGGATGTGATATAGGACGATATATAATCAAGTTCGTACGAGTGTTCACAGGGTAGAGACTAAAATTCTGAGTTTTTTCGATTGCTAAGTATGACAACTGAGTATGACCAATTGTGAGATGGACTAATTTTTAACTAGGATATACTAGTTTTAAACAGAATTTTGACTTAGGATGGACAAGTTCTGACACAGACAGAGTTTCGACTTAGGATGGACTAGTTCTGACACAGACAAAGTTTCGACTTAGGATGGACTAGTTCTGACACGGACAGAGTTTCAACTTAGGATGGACTAGTTCTGACATGGACAGAGTTTTGACTTATGATGGACTAGTTCTGACACGGACAGAGTTTCTAATCACTGAGTTGTTTCTTGTCTTCTCCAATTTTGGTATTTCAATTTTATTTTTTTTGTAATTTTTTTTTATTTTTTTTGTTCAGGGATGAAAACACAAAAGACACGTAGTATAAATAGTAACTCCAATCACAACATGCAAACCCTAAGGAATTTGGTGAGAGAAGAAAACCTTTTTCTTGTAGACTCAGATACACACCCAATAGCTAATCAGAATACGGCCGCTGAGTCTCACGCAATGGATTCTCAATGCCGTATTATCCGACTCCAAACGCTAATGGGGGCACAAAATGACAAGTATCTTGGGAGAGTTACTATCTCTCTTGTACAAAGATTATCCCCACTTTCGGAGGTGAACTGGGTAGCTTCTAATTTTAATTGGAACTAGTAAGGGATCTGTTCAGCGCGTCGAGGTATAAACTCAATTAAGAGGTCTCCCAGCCTTGAAAACCAAGGTTTAATATACCCGAAGGTATGGAAGAGAGCTATTCCCGAGCACTGTCGTTGACTTGATTTTCATCAAATCACGTTTATTTTATAGTGGGTTGGAGTACTTTGCATTTAGTCATTCCCACTTAGGTCATTCCCCTCACACTAGTCATAACGACTTTAAGAGTTTTTCAACCCCTCGAGAGGGCAGGCCCGCTAAAGATGTACAAATCTCAAACAAAGAAAAAGCCTCAAGGGTCTGGATTTCTGATTGTTTAGAAAAAGACAAGAGCATACTCTCCTACCTCTCAGAATCTTCTAATAACACGAAAGACAGATTTGTTCTTTAACCAGATAGCAATTTAGGTGCCTAAAAATGAATTGAAAGAATACACGATGTTTGGTCGATTTTCCTTAGGCAACCTGCAAAGACAACAAATCAGTAGTCATATTGTCTTTGTGCAACAAGCATATTCTTTGGCAAGCGTTCTGCAAAAACTGATTAGGCTGTGAAAAATTCTAAGATAGGCAGATAAACAACCAGGGTCAATCGTCAGAATAATCAATTTGAACAGAAAACCAAAATCATGAAATTTGCTTCTTTTGTCTTTTTAACCAGAAAAAAATACAGAATCATACAACAATATGTAAACTCGTACGATACAGGATTCCAGCTCATACGAGACAGGATTCTAGTTCGTACGACACCTGCAGTTTGTCGTTTCAGCTTGTGGGAAATGTCGTACGAGATGTACGGACGAAAATCAGAAAAAAAAAATCTGAAATTTGGAAAATAAGCAGTCAGTCTTGGAGGCTGAAAAATGTAGTCTTCTGCCCCACGGTGGGCGCCAGAGATGTGTGTGTGAAAAAGTGGTCTGTAGTTGTAACCACGACACTTCAATTAAGTCATTACATGTATGGTTAGTAAATAAATAATCAATAAATAATAAACCATAACAAAGCGACTAATTGCCTTCTAAAAGATGCGAGTATAAGATTGCTCTCAGATTTTTTATAAGCAATACCAGTGACTAGACTACACCAAGATGAAGGATTTAATCTATATGATATTAACTATATGGATACAAAATGGATGAAAAATTCAAGCAATAACGAATTCAAGCAATATGGATTCAAGCAATAATGAATAAACTAAATATGGATGCAAATAATCTAAGAAAGCACAATGATCTTCAATGACTCCAAAACGAAATTAGTGTGATAATAATCTCCAAGCGTGTTCTCAAAAATCTCTGGGGTGAATTGGAATGAGAGCTGAAGGCTGAATTTATAGAGAATTACAAGAGAAAAGCTCAATTTAGGATTAATTGAAAATAATTGAGAAATCAGGTTTAGTTAACCTTGAGATAGATTCCAATTATAGTTTAATTGAAATGTATTTAAATTAGAAGTCCAAGTTGCATTGGAAATAATAATAAATTAATTCCATGCATTTGTGATAAAAATAGATAATTCTTTTATTTATTTAAGAAAAGAGTCTTTTTTATGCAACTGAACTTCTTTTTCTGAAAAACTTTGAATTCTAATTTTAGAGAATATTTCAATAATTCAATTTAATTGCTTTTCTGATTTCAAGTTCTAAATTTAGAAAAAGAAATAATATCTCAAGTTTGATTTCTCTCTCAGTCCAATTCTTTTATTTTATTTTCAATTCAACTCTTGCTTTGTAATTAATTCCTTTTTTTTGTAATGAATTAATTCCTTTTGTATGATTAAATGGCAAATTTATTAATTAATTAAATATGCAAGGATAGGATATTTAATAAATTAAAATAGGATTATTGATCAAAATGATATTCTTGGAAATGACTCAATTAATTAAATAAATATTTAATTAATATTGAGTAATTGATTTGCCATGTGATATTTGATGATTAAAGAATTAATAATGTGCCCAGGGTTGATTTAATTGCCTTTGGTTAGGACCTTGGTGATGTTGTCAAGATTAGGGGCCCATGGTTTAGATGACCATTTTTAGGGTATTACAAATAGTAACCATCTCTCTATGGTGGGCTCTCCCACTCTTGGACAATAGTTTGGTATCTTTTAGTTATGTTAAATTTCAATTTGTATTAGTTTATTTTGGTCTTTTTGAGGGGCCTTTCCCTTTGGTAGCTTCTCATTCTTTAGATTTTAGGAGTTTTGTAGACTTGACATAGTGTTGCTTTTCAAATATTGACAAATGATCTATCTAATGATAATAGAAGGTTAGACGTATTAGACTCGGTGATGGTGTTGAGTAGTCTTATTGTTCTCTTTTGATGGTTGTAAGGCTTGCTATAATGTGCATTCAATTTTGTATCTATTTTGATCATGAATAGAGGAAGTAATGTCATATCTGAACATGTTTCCTTCCACATTTACTCTTTGCATTTTGTCTTATTAATATATATAGTCTTAAACACAAATCATGAGAATATGGTCTTCTATGTGAATTGATGTGTGGATTAGAGTATATGTTTTTTCCTTGAGATTAACTTGTGAGAGTGGAGGCTTATTTGCATCATGTGGCAAGTGCAAGTAGTATGGTGGAAGGCATGATGTCCGTGATCTAAATATATAGCAATAGAGGCATAAGATGTGGAAAGATTGGAAACATGATGCTTCCATGTAAGGAAGTAGCAATAGGAGTGATCTAAGAGGGGGAAGGCACAATGCCTCAAAAAAAAGGGAAGCTTGATGGATAATAAGGGAAAATATGATGGTTCCAAAGTAATAACAACTCTAAAATTATATTGTGGCAATTAAAGGTCAAAGTATAAGTTCTAGATAGAACAAGGCAATCTCAATAAATGACTCTTAATAGTGTTGTATAGTGATGTAAGATCAATATAAAGGCTTTAATAAAAATGAAAAGTCAATAGAAGATCAATGTTCAGGCTCTAATGATCATAATGTAATAATACAAGATCAATGAAACACAAGAAATGGTTAAGGACTAAGAAACAAGCATGGGCATGAGGATAAAATGGGAAGTAGGAAACATGATACAAGGGGAAAGGCTATGGAAGCAAAATATAAGCAAAGATAAGTAGGCAATCCAAGTGTGAACAAAAACAAAAAGACAACGGTGAGTGCAATGGAGGCATATAATGGATGTAAATAGCGAAAGGAAAATGTGAAGCCAAACATGACTATTAAAGTGGTGAAGAAGCATGATATCAAAAGAGAGAAAATGAAATGAGTATGAAAAGCACAACAAACAAAGCAAAGTCAAGAAGACCAAAATGTAAGAATGCATAAGGTGAATGGGAAAATAGACAAGGGAATTATCATAAGAAAAACAAAACCAAATAGAAATGCCATAAGCACATGGAAGATGTGACATGAACAACACAACACAATTTCAAAGTTACTTCTATCAACATACCATTAAAGGTGTCTTTGTGCCATCCACATGGCAAGTAACTAGGAACATGGACACATAAACATAAAGCTTAGAAAAGGGAAGTGAAAGCATGAAATATGGTGATCAATGGCAAGGACATCTAAGCAATGTTTTGCATCTCATATTGGCTAGTTTCTCTTTTATGTCACGAGTAAACTCAATATAGTATGGGTTCTGATGAAAAATAGGTTTAGCATAAGTATACTCCTTGTGGATGTAGGAGAATATAGATTGAAAAATAAATCATGAGAGAACATCTCTAAGTCCAAATGGTCCTTGTGCGAATGAGATCTAGAAAAATATGCAATAAAAGTATTGGCCAAGCTAGAAAGAAGTGTAGAGGAATCAATATGAATCAAATTGTTGTAAATCTCTACCATTTATTATATTCTCAACTCATTAATCAATAGAATGTCATCATCTATGTGCTTATAATTAGCAAGTAAGAAATATTTCACAAGTAAAGAAGCATCACTAGAGACATCTTGATCATGTAAGTGTTCCTCACTAAGGCTAAAAATATAATCATGTAATGTAGGATAAGGCAATAAAACATCAAAAAACTCGACATAAGAAGCTAACAAAGTATCATTAAAGCCTAAGCTATCATCATGTGAAGGAAAAGTACTTGTCGACTCAACATGATATGTAGAAGAATTATCAACATGAGATAATGAATCAATAGAACTTGTCATTCACCCTATATCTAAATACTACTTTTCTTCACTTCGCTCAATGAATAGTTAATGTTATATGTGCTTTCTTATATCTATGGATCAATGGTATTTATAACTACCTTTATAGGGCTATTGGTATGTCGCAAATGGACATATTCTCTAAGGTCAACCCGTGGATACGTGCATGAATAATTGAAAACAACAATCTTCAATCTTACAAATGCTCTTATGAATGATCATATAAACTAAATTATTTTTTATGCACCAATTTAAGTATTTTCGCTCCTTAGAATGAGAGAGGAATTATCAATAGTTTGTGTAAACTGAATGATTTGAATGTCTTTAAATATAAGAACATAGCAATGAATCACTCAAATCTGTAAGAACATAGCAATGAATCACTCAAATCTGTACTTAGTTGTCACTTGGAGAGAAATATTCAAATTTTAAATTTTGGTCTTTAGATTAAAAATATGGGTATAGACAAATGTGTTTTGGAAATGGACAAAGAGAATGTATTGGAATGTTGCAACCATGCGGATGAGACACGTAAAAATATAAGAATATGTGAATAATAAGAGTGGAGTGGGAGCTAAATGCACAGCTTGATAAATGCTAGGATAACATAAATGTATAGAAGTGTGTGAGAGAGAGGATAAGGAAAGGCTAAGAGTATAGTGATATATGTGTATATAACTGTAACTCCAGGCAAAATGTCCTTGCTGTTCCCTGAGACAAAATCCACCTGACACAATTTAAAATTTAGGGCCAAATTGTAGACCTGACACAAGCACAAGCCAACATTATTAATTCAGACAAAAATACCAAAGAAAATGCCAAAGGGAGGAATAATTAGGGATAAGAAATGCTTTCAGAATATCGTAACAGTGGCTTGAATGTAACTCTTTTGCTAACGTTTCCTGCTGGGTGCACTCTTCTTTCTCCAGATTTTCAGGCCAGAACTGTACGACCTCCTTAAAATAAAAAACAGTTCAATGCCATTACTTCTTCGTGATATTATAACATAATTTTTTTGTTCCATCAGTATATCAGTATATCAGCATCAGTGATAAACATTGATACAACAACATTTCATAAGGTCGATATAATAGTCTAGCTCTAAGAAAACCTCAGAAATAACATAATTTTCAAAAACTGAAAACAACTTCTTACCACTTCAGGTCTGACCCCATACATCTTGTTATAGTGCAAGCGTATGTTATAGTTTGATTCACTTAAATTCACCAATAATCTCCACAGGAACATTTTCCATGCTTGAAATGATGGAAACGGTGTGCATCTCTCACAATAATTTCTCTCTCAACAACCTTGGAAATATACTTGGTTGCAGTGTGGCAATCACCACATACTCGAAGGTTCTTGACAATTCTAATGGTTGTTCCATCGGCCGTCTGTAGCAACCCAAATGCAATTGCCAACTTTTCACTATGGTGGGAAAGGAG
This sequence comes from Cryptomeria japonica, assembly GCF_030272615.1. Taxonomy (NCBI): domain Eukaryota; kingdom Viridiplantae; phylum Streptophyta; class Pinopsida; order Cupressales; family Cupressaceae; genus Cryptomeria; species Cryptomeria japonica. The sequence continues at coordinate 425,043,623 of NC_081413.1, read as the reverse complement.
AAATTCCTTCTCCTCCTCCTCCACATCATTCATTACAGGTCTTGTGTCTGGAATGTACCCTGCTGCTTTCATCTCCCAAGACAATTTCTCTAATTTTGCGTAGATGTCTTGTGTTTGGGGGTGTGATCTGTCTCCCACGCAAAAAACATGTATCATTTTCTGGACTTCAATCCAACTACATCCAGGTATCTTTTGTAACCCTCTATCTTTCATCAATTTCCTTACCTTCTGAACCTCGGCCCACCTGCCTGCTTTTGCATAAATGTTTGAGAGAAGTATGTATGGCGCACCATTAGTGGGATCCAACTCAAAAAGGAGTGTTGCCATAAATTCTCCTAGCCCTATATTCACATGTGATTTACAAGCGCCAAGCAAACTCAACCACACAACTGAATCGGGCTTCATTGGCATTTTCATGATGAAGTTTAAGGCTTTCTCAAAACAGTCAGCACGGCCAAGAAGGTCAACCATACATACATAATGATCAATTGCAGGCATGATGCCATAAGAGTCAGTCATCTGATTGAAATATCTACAGCTATCGTCCACTAGACCTGAATGGCTGCATGCAAATAAAATACAAACAAAGGTTATATGGTTGGGGTTGGTTTCTGAAAGCTTCATTAGTTCGAAGAGTTTGAGGGCATCCTTGCTATGGCCATGCATTGCATATCCCGCAATCAGGGCATTCCACGACGCTACATCTGTAGGTTTTATTTTGTCAAACAATTTACTAGCCTTCTTTAAGCTGCCTGATTTTCCATACATGTCTATCAAAGCCGTAACAACAGTGCTCGTCAAAAAGCCGTTTTCAATTATTTTTTGATGGAACTCCATGCCCTGTTCCAAAGTTCCCATTTTTGCACATGCTGGCAGAACACTGGCAAACGTAGATGCATCTGGCTTTATATCCGTCTGTTGCATTTGCTTAAATATCTCCATAGCCTTTTCGACAAGGCCATTTTGTGCAAACCCAGCAATGATCGCATTCCATGAGACTGTGTTTCGATGAGGCATCTCTTCGAAAAGCCTCAAAGCCTTATCAAGAAAACCATTTTGTCCGTATCCTGTAATCATTGTATTCCATGAAACTACGTCTGCATTATGGATTTTCTCGAACATTTGGTGGGCTTTTTGTATGTTTCCAAATTTTGCGTACATGTGCATCAGTGCAGTCACAACTACAAGATCCGACGAAAATCCACTTTCAATTATTTTTTGATGGATATTGATACCATGTTCCAAAGTTCCCATTTCGGCACAAGCTGGAAGGATACTAACAAAAGTCGACGAATTTGGCTTCGTACCTGCCAATTGCATTTGATTAAAAATCTCCAAAGCTTTTCCAACCTGTCTATTTTGCGCATATCCAGCAATGATTGCAGTCCATGAGACTACATTTCGATGAGGCATTTGGTCGAACAAATTGTGCGCTTTCTCCATCCTTCGACATTTTGCATACATGTCTACAAGAGCAGTCAAAATTACAACATTTGACAGGAATCTGGCCTCAATTGCCTTTTGATGAATTTCCAGACCCTGATGAAGAGCTCCCATCTTGGCGCACACGGAGAGAATGCAGACAAACGTCGCCGAGTCTGGCTCTACACCTGCCAATTGCATTTTCTTTGAAATCGCCCATGCCATTTCAACAAGCCCACCTTGTGCGAATCCAGCGATGATTGCAGTCCATGAGACAACATTTTTGTGGGGCATTTCTTCAAAAACCCTTAAAGCCTCGTCAAGGAACCCACGTTGTGCATATCCTGTAATCATCGCATTCCATGCGACCACATTTGCATTATCCATTCTGTCAAACAATTCGCGCGCCTTCTCTAGTTTTCCACACTTAGCGTACATGTCTATCAGTGTATTCGTCACAATATCACAGAACTGAAATTCACATCTAATAATCCTTCCATGGATCTGCAATCCATGTTTCAGAGATGCCAAGTTCACACATAGTGGGATAATAGCGGAGAAAGTGAATTCATCCGGCTGGACAGCTGTTTGTTGCATTTGGTAAAACATTGTGAATGCCTGTAGAGGAAGGTTATGCCTTCTGTAAGCTGCAATTATCATATTCCATGAGTAAACGTTTGGTTGAGGAATGTCGTCGAAAACATTGTGAGCATCCACCAAACTTCCACATCTATCATACATGCGGATGAGTGTATTGGGGAGGAGAGTGTCTTTGGTAGATGTAAATCCGTTGCAATGGATGTCAGAGTGGATTTGCTTACCCTCTGATAGGACATTTTTGGATCTTGAAGCGCACAAAAGATGAATGTATGTAGAAGAGAACAGAAGAGGATTGTGGGTAGTAAGAAGAATGTGTATAGCCTGCTTCAAATAACTATGTTTGCAGAGCGCTCCGATATTCTGGTTGAGATGGGTCAGTGATGACATTGTATGAATCTGTTGGTCTTCATTGTAGCATAACAAAATAACACAATGGAATTTGTGTGATCGGCATTCCTTGCTTTTGGAGGGAATGAACAAAAACACTCTCAATATCCTCTCCTTATTCTTAGCAATGCTGCTGCAATTAAATGTGAACTTCTTGTGAGGCCGATAAACAGGGGAATCTTTCATGCGGCGTTTCTTTACGAGCTCAAATTTGATGGCCGTATGGCCATATATAGTTATTTTTGTTGTAAAATATATTTAAACACCTTGCATTTGAAAGATAAGTTTGAATAGATATTTGATATTTAAAATTTGTTGGAAAGAATTGGTTCTATTTCAAGGTACTTTTGTCATCAAAGTATTTGGAGAGTTTGGGGGGCTCTATAGCTCTAGCTTCATTGGGTTACAGATGACTTTCATAAAGATCTATTCAATTAATCAATATTGTTTTTTGAGGTCGTATTTTTTTAGTTATCAAGTGAGGTCGTTGACTCTCTTACCTTGAGCTAGTACACTAAAATTTCTCAAAAGAGGAGCTAGAACTTTACCATATTTTTCTCTACTTGGTCATCAAGAATTTTCTTCCTTGATTGGATTTCAAACTAACATATGGGCTTTCTAACCAAAGATCAAAAGACATCAAACAATTCTCGATTCCATGCCCACGCAATTGCTACATAAGTTGATGTGTTTCATTTCAAACCTTGCTAAAAGGACTGGAAATGGTTCCCATAGGTTACACACCCTTCAAGGGTATTCCTGGCGTCTGCTCACTTGCATGGTTGATTAACTTATTTCCCACTGACAATTGCATTCTTCTAGTAGGATATGGCAGAGAAGATTTTAGGGTGTTTGGATTGTTGTGCTTGAGGTCTTCCTCTAGGGACCCATCTCATGCACATGGACATTCCCACTCTAAATTGTCCTTTTTGAGGGCAAATTGAATCCCTCAAGCATATTTTTTTGTTTTGTCCTTAGCCTCAAGAAGCTTAGAACTAGATTCATGACTTCTTCGAGACCTTCAAGCTTATCCCTTTCTTGTGGCACATGGTTCTTCTTAGGGATTGGTCTCATTTCCCCCATAGGTTTATTCAAATAAGACAAACTTTTAGGGTGAAATTTTTATTTAGTATTTGGAAAGATAAAAATGTTACTCTATTTAATCACAACACTACTAATAAATGTTTTTCTTTGTATTCTAAAGCTATCATTTTCTCTAACATTTTTATGCAAATTCAAGTGTAACAAATTTTCACTTGAAGTTGCACATCTTCAAGAGTTGTTAAAGCAATGGAGTAATGTCCGCTACACTGTTTCTTGGGTTCCTTCCAACTCCACTCCTCCTCATGGACATTGGTGTGGATGTAGTCACTCTTCTCATTAGGATAATGACGGAGATCATGGGTCTCACTCTCATGGTCTTGTGCCTCAAAATCCCACAGATTCTACTACTTGTGGAGGATGGCTTTAGCCCTCACATCTGCCATCTCCTTGATGAGACACTGGTTGGCTAGGCATCAACAAATTTCCCCATGTGTCACTCGCCATATCTCCAACTCGCACTCATCCACCTCTTGAGGAGAATGTAGAATATAAATGCTCTCACTGGCTGGGAGCCAATTGATGATTGCAACCTCAATGATGATTAGGCTCGAATCTTGAAGATCAAGATACTCCTCTATTTGGTATAGCCATGGTTGCTTAATCATTTTTGTAAAGTTGTTTCAAGTTAAGACCCTTTTGTAAAGTTGTTTCAAGTTAAGACCCTTTTGTTTTTGCTATTATATTTCAAGGCTAACATGTCAATGCAAAGTTAAATAGGATATTTTCATTAAAAAAAAAGATTGACAAATAGAATCAACCATCAAATTTAAGCCCCCCTTACTGAATTCTTGAACATTCTAAAAGGCTTTCCCACAAGGTCATAATACTCATTCCATATTGAAAGGGTTGTTTGTAAATCCCACTTTTGAATTTGTATATGTGAAAAACAAAATAATGTTTCCTTAAATGATAGTTTAAATTAATTGAATAAATATTATTAAATAAGCATGACTAGTTTTAATTATATAAATAAAGTTGGAATAGAAATTATGTTGTGCTTTAGGAATTAAATAAGGCAGAGTGTAATATTTAGATTGGCAATTGAATAATGATGTTAAATATATAAGGTTTTCGAAATTATTTGTTGTCAAACCTTGTAAACAATGTCTCTTTGATAGCATAATTACTTGAAAATTAGTGATATATTTCTATCATGTTAAAGGATAAATTTATGAGTTTGAGGTGAGTTTGCAACCACAATTCTATACTTGTCTTCTAGATTTGTCCTATCAATCTATAGAGTTATGCCCTCCAATTTCCCCTAATATACAATCTTTTGCTTTGTCTTTTCTAAAGTTCTAAGCATGTGGTGTTGATGAATACCATTGTTAGGTTGTTGCACAACCAAGTTGCAAGGGCACCATGCCTTGGTCAACCCCTTGAAATTGTACAATAAAAAAGTAGTAAGCAAATACCTAAGATGCAAATTCTTTGCTCTTTTTCTTTCAACAAATTGAAGTTTGTTACTATTGATTGCTCTCTAGAATGATTGGAAACTTGATTGTCCTTGATGATAGAGCTACTCATAGAATGAATGCATTGAATGTCTTTAAATACTAAGACATAACATCAAATCATACCAAAAGTGTGTTTAGTTGGCTAAAGGTAGAAGGATGAAGGGGGCTAGTTGGCCAAATTTGAATTTTGAATTTTAAATTGGCAAGGGCAAAGCTTGCAATCAAAAACTTGGGCTTGGAATAGAAAATGGTTAAAGGGATATTTCAACATAAATAAGTATGATAATTAAGTAGACATGATGAGTGTATACAAATGCATGTATAAATAGATAGAGTAAGAATTTGTGTGTGTGGATGGATAAATAGGCTAGGGGAATGTGTTTGAACCATCACAAAAGTTAGTGTCATTTGTCATTATGGATGTATACTTATGCATTGCATAAAAATAAGTACACAAGTAAATAGAAAATAGAATGCATGTGCAAATTTCACTACTATAAGATGTGAACTATTTTATGGATGTCTTTTGTGTTGAGAAATTTGCAACCATTTATAACAATTTCCACATAACCCAAATGGAGAAATCTATGCAAACAAGCACTCAAAATCCATATGCAAAATAATAGACAATATAGCATCATAGATGACACAAGACATTCCCTGGGAAATCCTTCAAGGTAAAACAATCCAAACTCCAAAAACATCCATCACTCATGTATTATTCAACAGTGAAATCATTACAATACATTTGTAGAGTATCCATGAACACCTTTGAAATAACAAGCTCTTTACATGCACTTCATGTGAAAAAAACTGTAACCATACATTCCATGCCATCCTTCAAACCCTCACAAATGTAACCTATAAGAGATGCTCTTGCATGCCAACTCCGTAGCAAAATTAGCAAACTTAGACAGCTACCCATGTGCTCTCTTTTATAGACATAAGCTTGCACAAAACAACTACATAGTATTATGTAAACCATGTGACTAATGTCATGAAATTACAAAACCATTTCCCACTTGATTTACTTTTTAGTACTAATTTTTTTCAATATTAAATATTTATCCCTAATTACAAACCCACATTGAATATCTAAATCAATGTTGCATGCAACACAAAAAATAGCTCCAAGAATGATAATCCCATGTCTTGTAGGCATCCCTAGATCCCCTAGGTACACCACAAATAATATTAAATTACATTATAATACTATTCAAGGTGCGCAACACACATTTTCCTAACATTATGGTTATTAAATATGTCTAAAAATTGTGCATCTTATTATTGTTTCTATGACTATAAAATATTTGAATCTAGTTGATAAACCATTATGTAACACTTGATATGAGTTTTAGGCCTTGGTATCTTCCTAGTTATAGTTTACGTGAATTTAGAGTATAACTACCCTTTTAATTTTTTAATATAATAAATTATATTAATTATATAATATATTTATTACTAATTTATTATAGTAAATTTTACTACTTATCAAATTGCCATTAGTTTTATATACAAAGTCATTCTATATACTCTAGTCGGTCAATACTACCGAAATATTTAGTCGGTATGAACAGTCTAGTCGGTTACAGAAGGAAAATAGTCACAAAGCCCAGTATACACCGAGCTGTCTACCGAGTGTTATTTCATGTCTACCAAGCAGTAAAGATAATACACCGAGTTGATATACACTGAGTGAAACGTGTTAACAGATTCATTGAACCTGGACACACATATGAAAACATGTTACAATATCGAGGCACATAGAACCGTTATTGCATTGGAAATTGCACATATAGATTTTGTATAATTTTGAGGTCATCTAACCAATGAAATATTTTGCATGGTTATTTGTTCGAGAAATCATGTTTGTAAGATCAAAGCAATGAATCAGATCACCGACATAAGAAGTCTATTTATATAGCATGATTTTAGGGTTAGAAATCGATGTGAATGTGAGAAATGTGTGTGCATATGTTTATGAAGCAAGACTTATGTGATACATGAGAAATCACAGAGTATTATGATTGTTACAGAGACACAGAGGTCACCGAGAAGGTTATCAGAGAACAGTCGAGGAACAGAGTAAACAGAAGGGTTTACCGAGTTACTTTATGAGTTACCGAGGTATGCTGTAGGCAAGGTAATCTTATTTTGAGCACATAGAATCTACTACATCATTTCAGATGTAAAGTTGCAGATATTTGTAAAGTCTTATTGTAATATTTTGAAGTTGTAAGAGAAACCTTTAATAGGGTAAAAGACTCTAATCAAGTCTATAAATTGTAAATCCTCTAACCAGGTGCAGCATATATATAGTGTTGTAAAATCCTTTAGCAAGGTAGATCTAACAGATCTTGTTACTCCTAACAGGGTAAGCTATCAAAAATAGCTAAATATGTAGCTCTAACCGAGCACTCTTTATTATTGCAGTAGTGAAGTTGTGGGTGCCATCCCCACCGCAGTTTTTCTCTCTAACCAAGAGTTTCAGCATAACCAAAATATATGTGTTATGGAGTGAATCATCTATGATTGTTACTCATTTGTTTTAGCTTTATTTTATGTTACTGCACTATTTTGTTTATGCATAACAATAAGGCTATTATTGAAGAAAGGTTTTAAAGTACTGATTCACCCCTCCCCTCTCAGTACATTAGCTTTCCATATTGGGCCTAGCAATTGGTATCAGAGCTTGAATCTTGGAAAAGGGTTTAACTGCCTAAAGAGAAAGATCTTATCAATGGAAGGCTATAAACAATCTCGGAGGATTGTGTATCTACAAGAAGAGCTGGATAATGCAAATCAAGTGATTACAGACATGCAAAGACAAATGCAAAAATCTCTGAAAGTAAGGAGAAGATTATCTGATGACTTACAGGACTCTCAAGAGTTAGTGGAACAAATTGAGACATCATCTGAGAATAGTATGTCTGAAGAGACTGAAGAAACGATTGGACAATTAAAAGAAAAGAACAAAGCATTGGCTGATCAACTAAAAGCAATGAAAAGAGAACATGAACATTTCAGCACATAAATGACTGGAAATCTTGATGCATTGAGGACAACTGAGGACAAAGTAAGAGATCTAGAAAGAGAGAAACAACAACTTGAAGCTTTAGTATCTGATAGGGATGATGAAATCATAAGGTTGACTGGGATTCAACAAAATCTGACAGATCAACTAGGTTATGCACATCATGAAGCAAATCTAAAAGATGATGAGAATCAAGCATTGAAACTTGAAGTATCAAGGTTGAGCAATGAACTTGAAACAGAGAAGAAATCCAAGGAAACACTGAAGAAGAGTTATGAAGCATCAAAGATGTTGGATGAGAAATTGAACACAAGACGACCCTACAAAGAAGGAGGACTCGGTTACAAAGGAAAAGACTCTACCGAGAAGGGAATCTACACTACCGAGAAAGGAGAATCATCAAAACAAGCTGGAAAAAGGAATAACATCAAAAGGAAGAAGCCTATTTGCTACTACTGTGGAAATCAAGGTCATACTGCCAACATGTATCAAATCAGAGAAGGTAAGCAACCGAATACCACTAAGACCAATGGTTATTGTTACAATTGCAATAAATATGGTCACACATATAATCAATGTAGGACAAAGTCTGTTAACAATTATCAGAAGGCAAAATTCAAAGGGTTTTGTAAAAACTGCAATAGATATGGACATAGTATCGAGAAGTGTTGGTTTAAGCAAAAGAACCACATGTGGTTTGCACACCAAGCAAATACTAGAGGTTATCGAACTAACACAGATCCTTACCGACAATATTCTGCAGTACCATGGGATTACAATACAAGGATATGGTGTGAATGTTGTGGAAGATATGGACGTGTAAGTGCCAACTGCTTTATAAGGTTTGGAATGTGTATATGGTGAAAATGGATAACAATAATAACAATATTGAAAGGCTAAATGAATTCAACCACAAAACCCTAGCCTAACAACAACAAAGATCCACCATAACATATGAAGATTACCTAAGACAATGCAAATCACATGAAATCACAAAGATTATACCATCACATGTCCAATAGGGTTTTGATCTCCATTCTTCCTATCTCCATTGATCTTGCTTGATATATTTGCTCTCAGATTTTATATGCACAAGAGCTCAACAAAGAACGGAATGTGGTTGCAAGTAGGATCGTAATGTAGTCAAGTCCTTAAGATGATTCGTTAGGCTGAGTGATTAGGGTTAGATAATGAAGAAGGCATCTCCTTAAATAGAAGACACAATATGAAATGGAGGGATAAGATTGAGAGGTGTAAAAAGAGGTCGGCTATGATTAGAGGGTAGGTAGAAGAAATAGTAAAATAATGAAAGAGGTAGGTAGTGTAGGAATTAAGAGATGAATGACATGTGTCATGTGTAGAAAAAGGTTAATGAATTAATTAAATAAATAATGATTTATTTAATTAATAGTAGAAGTGGGATAATTAAATAAATAAAATATTTATTTAATTTAGGAAAAGGATAATTTAAATAAATAAATGTATTTATTTAAATGAGAAATAAGGCTAGAAGAGGATAAATGAATTAATTAAATAAATAATGATTTATTTAATTAATAGAAGAATTAAGCTTAGATAATTAAATAAATAAAATATTTATTTAATTAGACATGACAATTTTAGGTGTCTACATTTTGCCCCTCTTTGAGACAATGCGGCTTGTCGCGTTGTTTCAAAGAAGATAAGATGAACTGATACAGAGTTGCCCCAGAATGGGAATGATATGCCCCCTCGAGAGATTGGATGAAAAAGTCTGAAAAGATTGCAGACAATCTCTCGATAAGAAAGAAAGGCTAGAATGGAATGGTCGGATAAAGTGACAAAGTCACGAGATAATGAAGACTGACTCGGGAAATGAAGGCGAGGGCTAGGGTAGGCTATAAGATAGACCACGGGCAAAAGACATCCTCATTGTCATCTACACCCTCACGAGATCACAATGCAGAGCAAGAAAAAGAGCAGCAGCAATCAGCAGCAATGGCTTTCGTACACAGATTCGACCGCGTTCGTCGATTCCAGAGGCCAGCAGAGGCAGGAGAGCCGGTAAGTACCACCAAACCTCCTCGTACTTTGACGCATTCAATTTTGTCATTAATGCATGCTAGTTAGCAATAAATGCGCTTAGGAATAGGGCACAAAAAAAGTGCAAAAACGTGCAACCGCGTCTGCGTCGGTGCCAGGCGTGTTTGTGTCCGCCAGGCGCGTCTATGTCGGTTCCAGGCGCGTCTGTGTCTGGAAGCGCGTTTGTGCCTAATGCGGGCGCGTCTGCGTCCTGAAGGAGTGTTTGTGTGCCAAAGTCGCGTTTGTGACAAATGTAGGCACATTTATGTCAAACAGGCACGTCTGTGCTGTTTAGGTGTGCTTGTGCAGTCAATAGGCGTGTTTGTGAGTTAGAAACGCGTTTGTGTCTGAAAATGCAAGGTTTTGGTCTTCTAGGTCAAATCGGCAGTTCTGTGATGAACATACGCTGTCGATTGGATAAGCTGTTGAGAGGATACACTCAAGCAGGTCCTCTAGGAAGACTAGGATAGATCAAGGCACTTTGTGATGAACAGTGAGTACCAAGATAGAGTACTTTGTGATGAACAGGGAGTACTGAAATATGAGCAGCACTTTGTGATGAACAAGGAGTGCAAAATGTGAAGAACACTTTGTGATGAACAGGGAATTTCACACATGTAGTACTTTGTGATGAACAGGGAGCACTACTAGGATAGATAGCAACACTTTGTGATGAACAGTAAGTGTCACTAAGATAGATGACCATATGCATTGAGATAGCGAGTAGCATTTTGTGATGAACAGTGAATGCCACCCTGACTGACATGATTGATTTGCTTGACTGCAGGAGTATTTGCCTATGTTGGAGTCACGGGAGAGATTCCCGTCCACACAGAGGTTGCGACCAGAGTTGTCTTTTCAGGATAGAGCTGCCATTGAGGAGATGGGTTTGAGACACATATTGTATGTGCCTGAGTTTCGGGCAAACATGGGTTTGCTGACTGCACTGGCCGAGAGATGGCATTCAGAGACATGCACATTTCATTTGCCAATGGGTGAGATGACAGTCACCCTGGAGGATGTTTATAGGATTCTGCACATACCGATCGATGGAGAGCTGATTCCATACGATCGCGATGGAGACAGAGAGGCTTTGAGACAGGTGTTTCAGGATCCCGGCCTAGAGATGAGAGCAGGACATGTGGCATGGGACACCATGACCGCGACAGGGTTAGCTTTGCCAGCTGTGATTGGAGGAGCTATCAGTGGGTTCCTATGTCCGGACAGAGCGACACGGGGGTTGGCAGTGGGCTGGGGAGGAGCACTGGAGATATTGGTGACGCAGCACACCAGATATGCATGGGGTCCATGTGTTTTGGCCCACCTATATTATGAGCTTCACCAGTTTGTCTACCATGGGTCAGTGGGACTGGGTTGTGGAGTGACACTACTGCAGGTTTGGGCATACGAGCATCTGCTTATCACGTGGCCGATACATTTCAGAGGCAGGGGTCATGGACGGAGTTTTGTTCATCTGTACGACATGATCACTTCACAACCTCAGATTGGCAGGTTAGAGTATTGGCGGCGAGTGATAGATGACATTGATGTCGTCATCTAGAGGCCGTATCTGGGATGCAAGGAGTGGGAGGATGACGCAGTGGAGCTGCCTTACACCTTCCGGAGCAGGTATTTGATTGGGCGGATGCCCTATATACTGGAGAGGCAGCTGGTAGACAGGATTGGCCCACAGTTTGGCCGGATCCAGAGGATGCCACGAGGCTCGGGTATGTATGCCCGTACAGTTAGAGATCAGGCGCAGTTCGGACCTTTATTGTCATATGATCAGGCAGTCACACAGCTAGCAGAGATGATACCCCTTGCTTGGGACATGTGGCCTGAGATTGAGGATGTCGGGATGGATGCAGAGTATACAGCGTATTGGGCAGAGCATCCATTCTCCCAATTGACAGATCCAGGAGAGCTACTGGATGGAGATGGAGGAGGAGATGATGATGATGATGATGGTGGGGGTGATGGGGGTAGAGGCCGACGGCGGCAGAGGGGAGTAGTTGGGGAGAGGAGGGTGGCACCTCGGAGAGAGGGTGGACAGGAGGGACAGGCCCAGGTGGTGAGGGGTCGCGGTGGAGTGCCCCTGCAGGTACCAGCAGCACAGGGTCCTAGAGCACAGGGACAGAGACAGGGACAGGTGCAGGGACAGGTGCCAGTACAGGCACAGGGACAGAGATAGGTACAGGGACCTAGGCATGTACCAAGACAGGTACCCGTTCAGGCACCAGTACAGGTACAGGGACAGGTACAGGGGCAGGCACCCGTAGAGGGAGAGCCACGGGCAGAGGCAGAGGGTGGGGATCCCGAGGAGGATGAGTTGATTGAGCTCAGGGAGATCTGCCAGGGCCAGGCAGACGAGATCCAGGAGTTGGAGAGGGAGAGGGACCGACTCAAGATCAGGCTCAGGGATACTGAGCGGGAGAGGGATCAAGCGATTCAGCGCTACACTGAGGCTGAGACAGCGCTGAGGGTAGGGAGGCAGGTGGTGGAGGACACAGGAGCAGGCTACGCATATGTCCTGCAAGCCGGAGAGGAGATTGCCTACTGGAGGGACCTGTATTATGGTGCCGTACCAGCAGATCAGCGGGCGAGGAGCTTCCATAGACCATCGCGGATAGCGACAGCTACGGGAGGGAGTCGGAGGAGACAGGCATCGAGTGGTGGGGTCATGGGTCCTCCACCACCACCAGACAGGCAGGGTGATCCTGGAGTGGGTCCTTCTAGGGCTCAGATTCCGTCGAGGCCAGGCAGCTCCGAGGGAGGGAGTTCATCATAGCCATAGAGGGCTCCCTTATATTAGTATTTGTACCATTTTTTGTATTGTAGACACCTGTGGGTGATTGTAGCCATATGATTTTTGACATCATTGTATCATGACATTTTTGATTATATATATGAGAGATGATTCATCTTTGCGGCAGCTATATGCATGTGTACCTATGTGATGAGATGTTCTTATGTGATGCTTATGATATGGATGCAAATATTTACATGATGCAATGCAATATTTTTGTTCTTTTATGATTCTATATGTTATGCTAATGCAAATGTGAATGTATGTAATGCAGATGAATATAATAATGTAAATGTAAATTGTGCTAACAGGTGTTGTGTGTAGGATGTGATGCAGTTGTGATATCTATATGTATGTATGAAATGCTTATATGTGGTAATGCAGGTGCAGCTACATGAAATGCAAATGTTTTTGGTGTGTCATTATACTCAGTCATGTGATAGCGGGCTACACGGACTCAAGAAGGATGGTGGAAGTCAATCAAGAAAGGGGGATGAAAGACAGAAGATATGAAAGTGAAAGAGCTTCGTGTGCGTTATCATCATTGAGCTTATTATGGCAAGTAGGTTATGACAATCGAGGCATATGTTCGACCCGAAAAGTCATTGTACCCGTTTGCATGGAGATAAGACAGTCACAAACAAGGAATGCCCCAGTTCGCACTAGACTCACAGTGTCCTCATATCCTTGGACAAGTCATAGCATTACTAAGAGACAATCCACAGACAGCAAAAGAACATGGGTGACGATACCCCATCCTCGCCTTTCTAGTCAAAGACATCCTGGAGATAGAATATCTAGTCAAAGACATCCTGGAAAAGCTAAAAGACATGTCACCAAAAAAGATGAAATCAAAAGAAAACCAAGACTCGACACCAACATCCACTGTAGTCCTCAAGTTTAGTGTCTCTTGTCACTTGTATAAGTCTTATTTGATTGTGGTCACAATGTTTACTTTCACAAAAAGGATAGATAGCACTGAACCATATGTTGTCTGAGTCTGTTGAAAGATTTGATTTGTTGAAGCCCATTGTTGCTGCTGTGTCTCATCTGAAACTGACTGAATCCATGAAACTGATACTTTATTGCGGAGAAGACGAAACTTTATTGCGAATCTGTGATGCAAATGTTGCTTTATTGCAGATTGCGCGCGAATAGACTGAAGGAAGCTGGAAGAAACTGTACTCCTCGAACATGTGATGTTCTCAGTTCCACACCCATCACTAGACGTAGGATTTGCCTTAGCCACAGATAGGGTCTGACTTGTTATGGATGGAAAGGGATGTGAAAAAGGGGGGGTTTATTGTGAATGGCTAACCAATCTTGGGTAGATCAATAACAAGCCATGATGGGAATGGGTAAGTTTATTGTGAGTGAATAGGTTGTGAGTGTGTGCAAAGTGAAATGATGAAAGTGAATCCTAAAGGAGGGAGGAGCAATGTCTCTACGCATGGCGCTGGTGACCCAGTTTTCACCATGGTACTTGCCCAGGGCGCCACCGAAGTGGTTTTCACCGTTGGACGAAATTATTTCTCTTTACTTTTTGATTTTTTCAATTTTTTTGTGTCACAAGGCGCCTGTTTGCCAGGTTTTCACCAAGTAACAATTTTTTTTGTTATATAAATTTTTTGTATTTTGAATTTTTTGATTTTTTTTGTATTTTTGAATTTTTTGATTTTTTTGATTTTTTTGAATTTTTTGATTTTTTTGTATTTTTTTGAATTTTTTTGATTTTTTTGTATTTTTGAATTAGGATATTCCGGAGAACTATGTGTAAAATCTACGAAGATGCATGCTGTTGATAGGATCCTCCAAAGGTTCGCCTTCTGTAGTAGAGAGCTGATATACACCAGATCCATAGACTGCTGTAACGATGTAAGGACCCAGCCAGTTTGGTTCAAACTTGCCCTTCTTCTCTCTGTCTTGCTGATTCTTGGGGTTTTCTCTGAGAACCAAGTCACCTACCTCAAATGTGCGAGGCTTGACCTTGTGATTGTAGCTGCGACTCATTCGTTGTTGGTAAGCCTTGAGATGATTAAAAGCAATTTGTCTCCGTTCATCCAACAGTTCTAGTTCTTGTAAACGAGAGACCCTGTAGTCTTCATCAGTGATGATGTTTTGCAAAGAGACCCGTAAAGAGGGTAACTCGACCTCAATAGGCAAGATGGCTTCAGCGCCGTAGACAAGTGAATATGGTGTAGCTCCTGTAGGTGTGCGGACACTTGTGCGGTAGGCCCAAAGTGCAGGATTGAGTTGGATATGCCAGTTACGGCCAGCGTCGTCGACTGTCTTCTTGAGGATTTTAAGGATTGTTTTATTAGACGCCTCAGCTTGGCCATTACCTTGGGGGTAATATGGTGTGGAGAAACGATGGGAAATATGGAAGCGGTCACAGAGCTCACGAACATCCTGATTTTTGAAGGGACGCCCGTTATCAGTAATAATGGACACAGGAATACCATATCGACATATGATATAGTTAAGGATGAATGTAGCAATTTGTTTTCCAGTGACTTGTGTGAGAGGCACGACTTCAATCCATTTTGTGAAATACTCTGTGGTAGTGATAATGAATTTATGACCATTAGAGGAAGGAGGATGAATCTTGCCTATGAGATCGAGTCCCCACTGACAAAAGGGCCAAGGAGACGCAAGTGGTTGTAGTTCTTGTGTTGGCGCATGTATGAGGTCTCCATGAGTTTGACATTGCTTACATTTCTTGACAAACTGATATGAGTCTTTTTCCATATTGGGCCAGTAATATCCAGTCCTGATGAGTTTCTTGGCTAAGGTAGGACCACTAGCATGTGGACCACATATCCCTTCATGCACTTCACGTAACACAATCTGAGCTTCGTCGCTTTCTAAACATCTAAGAAGAGTGCCATCTAGACCTCGTCGGTATAGGATATCAGCTAGAATGACATATCGAGAGGATTGGCGAATGAAAGTGCGGCGTTGGTTGTTTGATAGATCAGGAGGTAAGATATTGTCGCGAAGATATGTGAATATGGAACCATATAACTGGGATTCGGGACCAACAATGCATATCATTTCAGTAGGAGTGATCTCATATGAAGGAACCAACAGATTGTCCACCAGGAACTCATAGCAGGTTTCATTTTGAGGCAGGTCAATTAGTGAAGCAATTGTAGCCATGGCATCTGCAGCACGATTCTGCTCTCTTGGTATCTGCTCAAAATCTATCTTTGTAAAGTGCTGTTTCAGATTATCCACCATTTGTTTATAAGGCAGTAATTTTTCATCTTTTGTTTGGTAATCATCAGTTGCTTGACGGATAACAAGTTGGGAGTCTCCAAAAACACGAAGTTCCTGGATCTTCCATTGAACTGCAATTCGTAATCCTGTTGTTAATGCCTCATATTCCGCTATATTGTTGGTGCAAGGAAATGATAAGCGGTATGATTTTGGTATAGAATCGCCTTGAGGAGTTATAAAGAGAATACCAGCTCCTGCCCCATGTTGTGTGTATGAGCCGTCAAAGTACAGTTGCCATGGCTTTGTCCGTGATATTGTTAAAATGGATTCATCTGGAAATTCTAAACTTAGAGGAACATCATCTATCATGGGAGCATCTGCTAATTGATCCGCGATTGCTTGTCCTTTTATTGCTTGTCTGTCCACATACTCAATGTCGAATTCACTCAGTATCATTACCCACTTGGCCAGTCGCCCAGTAAGTGTAGCTTTATTGAGAAGGTATTTTAATGGATCAATTCTTGCAACCAACTTAGTCTTATGAGTAAGCATGTAATGTCGTAATTTTTGTGAAGCAAAGACCACGGCGAGACATGTGCGCTCGATTGGTGTGTAGTTTAGCTCATATCCTACCAATGTGCGACTGATATAGTATACTGCTTTTTCCTTGCCGTCGGCTATTTGTTGTGCTAAGAGTGCCCCCAGTGCTGTTGGAGTAGCTGATATGTATAGTAGCAGTAGTTGATCTGGAATTGGTGGCATCAGAACCGGTGGATTTAGGAGATAGTCTTTGAGCATCTGGAAAGCCTATTGACAGTTGT
The DNA here is from genome assembly GCF_030272615.1 of Cryptomeria japonica. Taxonomy (NCBI): domain Eukaryota; kingdom Viridiplantae; phylum Streptophyta; class Pinopsida; order Cupressales; family Cupressaceae; genus Cryptomeria; species Cryptomeria japonica. Next base: position 425,026,712 of record NC_081413.1, on the reverse strand, counting down.
CATCCCATTTGAATTTGATGTTTTTATGTAGCAGGTGCTAAAAAGGATTACACTTATCTGCTAGTTGTGCTATGAATCTTCGTATGGACTGGAGTCTACCTTGTAAGGATCGAAGTTGACTGATATTTCTTGGTGGTTGCATTTCCAAGATAGCTTTGACTTTTGCTGGATCTGCTTCAATTCCTCTTTTGGACACGATGAATCCTAGGAGTTTCCTGGAGGTTACTCCAAAGACACATTTCTTAGGGTTTAGTCTTACTTTGTACTTTTCCAACTGATCAAAGACGACGGAAAGTATGTCCAAATGTGTATCTCTGTCTATTGATTTACCCAAGAGATCATCAACATAATCTTCCATGGTTATGTGCATGAGATCATGAAAGATAGTAGTCATAGCTCTTTGATATGTAGCACCTGCATTCTTTAACCCAAAAGGCATGACATTCCAGCAGAAAGTTCCCCATGGACAAGTAAATGCCGTTTTGTGTTGATCCTCAGGTGCAATCCTAATTTGATTATAGCCAGAGAATCCATCCATTAATGATAGCATTTCATGACCTGCTGTGAGATCAACGATCAAGTCAATGTTTGGTAATGGGAAGTCATCCTTTGGACAAGCTTTGTTAATGTCTCTGAAATCTATACAAATTCTGATGCTGTGATCTGGTTTACTGACAGGTACCAAGTTAGAGATCCATTCAGGATAATCAATTGGACGTATGAATCCGACATCAAGTAATTTCTCAAGCTCTGCTTTGACTAGTAATGCCACTTGTGGATGCATTTTTCTTAATTTCTGTTTTACTGGTTTTGCCTTCGGTTTGAATGTCAGATGATGCATTACCAAATCCGGATCCAGTCCAGGCATATCAGCGTATGACCATGCAAAGTTGATTTGTCGTTCTTTGAAGAAGCTTATGAATTTTGATCTTTCGTACTCTGTTAATGATTGAGCCAGGAATATGTTGTGTGGAACCTCTTCTGTACCAATGTTTGTTTTGATAGTCTCCTCTACCAACATGGATGACTTTTCCTCATATGATGCTAGGAGAATGTCGAGCCTTCCATCTTCGGGTGCCTCAGAGAGGTTTTCGCCCTCAGATACATCCTTTCTTTTTACTTTTTTGGGATCAGATAGCGCCACAGTGTGGTTTTCGCCATAAGACCCTTGATTTGTTCTTATTTTCACATTTTTGCGGCTGGAAGGTCCGACACCCTCGCCAAAATATGCCATGTTGTTGAGTTCTATGGTGTATCCTGTTTTGTGGTCCCCAGGGGGAAGATCATCTTGTATGCCAAGATAGTCAATAATAGCTTCGTCATTTTGAAATGTGTCAAATTGTGCTGGTCCTTCATAATCCCAGTCAATGAGTTGGTGGTGAACAAGGGGAAGGCCTTGAATGCTTTCGGAGTTTGCAGGGCTAAGAGTGAAGATATGGTTATATTCGGGTATATCGAGGCAATCGTCGAGGTCATCGATGGCACTCTCCTCATCAGTTTCGATCGCAAGCGAATCCAAATTGTCATCACTAGTAGCGCCTTCCGGGACAGGTGTCCTCATCCTATGTGATTTCGACCTAGAACCTTGAGACGAAGACTGTGCGGAATCCTTATGGGTTGTTTCTTGACCCACCCTGAACTTTTTATAAAATTCCTCTTCTTTTGTCGGTTCATTTGGCTCTCTGAATGTCTCGGTGAGCTCATAGTCACTGGAGGATTTGTCTGAACCCCATTCCCATTCGTTGGAATCTGTGGAATAGTAATCTTCTTGTTGAACTTTGGCAACTTTGATTTGTGATGCCTCTTCTGTCCCTTTAGTGTGGATCTTGGAAGTCAGAAAACCAAGTCCCTTTGAGCGTTCTCTTCTTATAGTCAATTCAGGTTGTAGGGGTTCCATGACGCCTTCTTTGCGTAACCCAAGAGGGCTTTTTCCATCATACCCAAATCTTTGTAGAATCTTGAAGCCTTTGCCATATTTCTCACAGGGTATACTGATCTAATCTTGTGTGTCATCTTCAATGTCTTTATAGAGCATTTTGTATAAATCTTCCTCTTCTAGTTCGCCCCATCTTTGAAAGGTAGTAGGATCCCATTTGAGTATCATGATGGATATTTGCTTGTTAGGATGTGGCCTTCCATATTCTTTTGGAGAGCTCATGACTTGTCGTAAATACATGGTCTGATTTAAAGTGTATTCTCCCATGCCTTTGTCTTGAAATTTGCCTTTAAGTTCACCTTGTTTTGATGTCGAAGGTTTCAATGACTCAGGGTCAATGTATGCCGAAGAAGGAACAACTTCACGATTACTGGGAATGATGGTCTTCATATGTGATCTCAGGTTATTGCAATATATGAACGGATTAGGATCACCGTTGACTGTTACCTCGACTCCATTATGAGGAAACTTAATGCATTGGTGATATGTCAATGGGACTGCCCTCATCTCATGAATCCAAGGACGTCCTAGCAATATGTTGTATGTGAGATCCAGATCTAGGACCTGGCAAACCACATCCTTTGTAACTGGCCCAATTCTTAGAGGTAAGGTGACTGTGCCCTTGGATGAGCGTTCTTCATCATCGTATGCCTTGATGGTGATTTGATTTTTTGAATTCATAGCTTTATCGAAATATCCCAATTGTTTAATGGTGCTCAATGTACAAATGTTTAGACCAGCTCCTCCATCTATCAGGACTCGCTTTATTCGATGTTTGTGTATGAAGGCTTCAATATGTAATGGTGCATTGTGTGGCTGACTTACAAAGGCATCATCAGCTTCCATGAATGTAAGGGAGTGTGGAATGGAAAGGTATCCCACCATGGCTTGAAACTGGTCCACGTTCAGATCAGTAGGAACGGCGGTGTCTCTCAAGATTTTATCAAGAATGGCTTTATGAGCGGGGGATATACGTAGGAGCTCAAGGATGGAGATGAGCGCGGGTGTCTTCCCTAACTGTTCTACAAGGTCATACTCAGGTTTGGTTGATGAAGAAGCTGTATTTTTAGTGGAGGCACCTGGCAACGTAATTTTACCTCGACGAGTTGTAACATGACATTCAGAGGTAGGCTCGGAAGAAGATCCAACACCTCTTAGGACAATCTTGGGTCGTTGAGGAGGATTCTCAGGGTTTTTGTTCTTGATGGTAATAGTAGAGATATGATTGTCCATCGAGATATGATTGATAGTTGAATCATAGTTGTAAGGTGCTCTAGTATAGTTGGCCTGATCATCTGTGACTTGGGCTTTTCCTTTGTCATGCTTTGGGAATGGTTCCTTAAACATCTCATGTTCTTGATTAGACGAATGTCCCTCAATCTCAATGTCACCTCTATCAATGAGATCTTGCACGATATTCTTCAGTTGATGACAATTTCCTGTCTTATGACCCTTGCTCTTATGAAACTCACAATACTCATCATCATTCCACCAATTTGGTTTGACCTTTGGTTCATATGGAGGAAAATCTGGAACTGTGATCACTTTGTTTGCCACTAGCTTTTTGAAGACTGATTCAAGTGGTTCTCCCAATGGAGTGTACTTCCTTCGTGATCTGGAAGTTGTTTGAGTATTCACTTGATTGTTTGTAGAACTTGATCCTGAAAAGATGAACTTGGGTCTCACTGTATTGGCATCAACAACACCATCATTGACTGTGTTCTTGTTTTTATTCCAAAATCTTGGCTTGTCTTTTCCTTTAAAGTCATCCTTGTTTTCCTTGAATAGCTTGATGACTCCTTGTTCAATTAAGACCTTTTCTGTTGCTAAGCCCTTTTCAATAACATCCTTGAAGGTTGACAAACAAGCTTTCCTTAGATCATAGCCAATATCCTTGTTAACGTTTTGTGTGAACATTTCTACCATTTGTTTTTGGGGAATTTCACAAGAGCATCTGCTGGCTAGATTTCTCCATCTTTGTAAAAATGACGCAAAAGATTCTCCCTCCTTTTGCTTAGTATTGCACAAAGTAGTGACTGAGATATCTGTCTCAATATTGTAGGAGAAATGCTGAATAAATGCCTCTGCTAAGTCACCCCATGACTTAATACCAAGAGGTAATTGAGAGAACCATTCCATAGCTTGATCGCCTAAGCTTTGCGGGAACAACCTCATCAAGTATGTTTCTTCTGCCGCTACCTCTATGCAAGCTATGAAAAATTGTCGTATGTGTGCCTTGGGGTCTCCTTTTCCTCTATACTTGTCAAATTTTGGCGTCACAAAGTGTGCAGGGAATGGAGGCATTGGAATGCTCTTATCAAATGGATAAGGACATATGTCTCTCATAGTGTATGTTGGTTTTGGTGTACTCATGTCCTCCATTTTCTTTTGTAAATCTCTGATTTGTTGCTCCAAATTATTCTTAGGTGGCGATCGATTTCTTGTAGCATACCCCATGTTTGGGACACCAATTTGAGGAGGAGCTTGTTGCATGTATGGATGATATTGATCATAGACATGTTCATATGGAGGAGGTTTATATTGATGCGGCATATAGGGAGCACTTGGTATAGCTTCATGTTGAGGAACCCCATATCTATTTTGTGCATATATACCATATTCTATAGGCACGTCATGTTCTATTGTGTTGCCCCCAAATTTGACATGAGGTTTCCTTGTGTCCAAATTTTGAGCATGCCTTTGAGTGTCCACTTGTTTTGATTGATCCATAGCTTGAGCATGTGATTGAGCATATCTATCTGCATAAGGCTTCCATAATGGTCTTCGAAGGTAAGAATCATATGTTTGACCATGTGTATGTGGGACTTCTGGTTTTTGAAGCAAAGCTGATGGTGATTCAGGTACCATATGCGGTCCTCTATTTCCTCCACTATTGGGTCTCCTTTGATCCATGTTGGAGTGAGTTTGTTGCGAGGGTCGGTTTTCCATAAGTTGAGACATATCAAAGTCATGAGGTATTTTAGCTCCACTTTGTGCCATCATGTGTAAGAAGTATTGTCTATCCCTCTTCATTATCTCTTCAACCAATCTATTGAAATGAGGATTCATTATGGATTCTTCTACATCTGCTGATTGTATTGAAAAGTTATCCACATTGTCATTGTGTGTAGCCTTGTTGTTTGTAGTGTCTGCGTTTTCCACATTTGGAATGTGTCTATAAACATCCATGTCAGGCAGTGTAGTGTGCTCAGGATTGAAAAATAAATCATTGTCATACTCATAAGAACTCATGTTTGCGGACTCTTGAGCTTCTTTATCTTGTCTCCTAGATTTTTGAAGGCGGGTTTCAACCATGAACTAGGTGTTTGACCAAGATGTGAGAGACTAGATGAAAAATGAAAAGAGTATGGAAGACCAAGAGTTGTATGGAGTGTAAATGAATCTTGAGGTGTACTTGCAATGTCCAAAGTGTAAGACCAGGTATGTAAGTAGTAGAGTAGGTGTGACTTCCAAAGAGATGATTGTTTCTCTTGATGAGGTAAGCTGACCTTGACTCTAAGTAAGACCAAATGAGACCCAAAAGTAAGAAACCTTGATGAGGGACCACTTAGCAAAGTGTTGTTGTATGTAGTATGTTGACAAAGTATGATGAGGACAAGCAAGTGACCTTTTGACTCAAGTTTAGACAAGTATGAATGTAAAATGAGATGTGAGGCAATGATGGACTGTATGAGACCCAGAGACAGGTTGAATGCTAGATGAAACCTGAAGAAACAACCTAGGAAGCTCAAGTATTCCGAAACTGATTTTTCTTTTGTTTGTTGGACTCTGAAATTTTCTTGCAATTTTGAACACAGACGCGACTGTATACTTCACAGACGCGGTTTCCGGACACATACGCTTCTCTGTTTAACCCAGACGCGCTTCTGCGATTTTCTTGTTTATGTTTGCTGGACTGTAAAGGTTTTTTGCAATTCTGTACACAGACGCGACTGTATACTTCATAGACGTGATTCCCAGACACAGACGTGTTTCTGTTCGACACAGACGCTTCTAGACACACAGACGCTATTATGCCCTTCACAAACGCGCTTAGATTACTCAGATGCGGTTAAAACAGACACAGATGCGTTTTTGTAAACTTCGTGCAATTTTTTTCAATCCATGAAGTTGTTTTTGCTGTGACCAAATCCGACTGTTTGACTGTTTTTCGTGACAAGAGGACACAATGTTAATGAGGACTCAATGTTTGCAAATGTTTAGACTCCAAAAGTGTGTTGTTTGATGTAAAACGTTTTGCATACACTTGAAGACACAAAAGACACAATGTTTTGCTGTTTGGTCTTGAATGCTTTGAATGTTTAACATAAGTCAAGCACAATTCTTATGGCTGGCCAAGACAATAGTTGTTGATCCCACATAGGGTTTTACCCCCGAGGCTACGCTATTCAGAGCGGATACTTAGATGCTTGACCTCACTGGCTTCACCCTCGGCACTCACTTCTCAGGTCAGCCAAGCATTAGTCCCCATGAAAACTCCCCATGGCGAACTTTGTATCTCTACTAAGAACCGTATGTGTGTGGGCCGCTACCAGAGGTCCGACCTCCTGCCCCAACAACTAGAAGGATTTGGGCCTCTAAAACAAAATGGTGCTAGTAAGGGCATCCGCTCGTGTGGCCATACATGCGTCACTTTCAGCTCTGTAAATACAGAAGGCTCCCAGCCGGTAGGGGTTACGCCCTACAAATGATCAAATAAATTTGATCAAATGGGTTTATGGGGAGACATAGTGTCGGTATGAACTAATCAGCACACGTTATCCATAGTTTTCACCATGAATACATTTGATTATAGTGGTTCGGATGAGGTGGGTTTTCCTCGCTACCACTTGGGTCGTCCTCTTCTCACTAGTAGTCCTAATGACCACATGGGAAGACAGGCCCTCTAAAGATTAAACAAAAAGAGCCTATTGCTCAAGACACAAAAGACAATGATTCAATTTTAGTGCACCAATGGAAGTGTTTGCTAATCTATGAAAACAAGGCACACAGCAAAATTTCAAAACCCTAGCCAAGGACCTGCAACAAAATTTGTTAGTAGTTTGGGTTGTTTCAAATGATCACCCCTTCCTGCAAGCACACAAGTTAGGTAAATTTTAGAAACCCAAAAGACTTTGTGAAAGAGGGGCCTTCAACCAAAACGTTTTAGCTTCCAAGGCGAGCTGCACCAACTTAGTTAGCTAGATCTGAAAGGGTTAGTCCAAAAATAAACCAGATCTGAAACCCTAAGTATGAAATCCGAAAACTGAATCAATGAAAATTTGAAAATTCTGAAACATTCAAAACACAGACGCTGTTACCCATGACACAGACGCGTTTGTATGACACAGACGCGGTTCTGTGACTCACAGACGCAGTCAAAAATCATAGACACCCTTATCGGACACAGACGCGATCAAAAACAACACAGACGCGCTTATAAAACACAGACGTGCCTGTCTGAGACCTGCAAAATAAAACTTGTCAAAAACACAGACGCGACTCCAGTATCCGCAGACGCTCCTGAAAATCAGAGACGCGATCCGAAAGTTCGCAGATGCGGAAAAAACCTAAAATGTCGTCGAAAAATGTCCAATCTGCAACTTCAAAAATGCAAAATTTGCAACAAAAAAGGTTAAATGCAAAGGGACAAGAGTCCCACCGGGCGTGCCAAAATGTATATGGTGAAAATGGATAACAATAATAACAATATTGAAAGGCTAAATGAATTCAACCACAAAACCCTAGCCTAACAACAACAAAGATCCACCATAACATATGAAGATTACCTAAGACAATGCAAATCACATGAAATCACAAAGATTATACCATCACATGTCCAATAGGGTTTTGATCTCCATTCTTCCTATCTCCATTGATCTTGCTTGATATATTTGCTCTCAGATTTTATATGCACAAGAGCTCAACAAAGAACGGAATGTGGTTGCAAGTAGGATCGTAATGTAGTCAAGTCCTTAAGATGATTCGTTAGGCTGAGTGATTAGGGTTAGATAATGAAGAAGGCATCTCCTTAAATAGAAGACACAATATGAAATGGAGGGATAAGATTGAGAGGTGTAAAAAGAGGTCAGCTATGATTAGAGGGTAGGTAGAAGAAATAGTAAAATAATGAAAGAGGTAGGTAGTGTAGGAATTAAGAGATGAATGACATGTGTCATGTGTAGAAAAAGGTTAATGAATTAATTAAATAAATAATGATTTATTTAATTAATAGTAGAAGTGGGATAATTAAATAAATAAAATATTTATTTAATTTAGGAAAAGGATAATTTAAATAAATAAATGTATTTATTTAAATGAGAAATAAGGCTAGAAGAGGATAAATGAATTAATTAAATAAATAATGATTTATTTAATTAATAGAAGAATTAAGCTTAGATAATTAAATAAATAAAATATTTATTTAATTAGACATGACAATTTTAGGTGTCTACAGAATGAATAACCGAAGATCATGGAGAAATCCTGGTATGGCATGTTTTCATTGTCACAAAGCTAGACACTTGGCTGGAGATTGCAAAGATCAACCAAGAGAAGACATTGAAGATATAAAAGAGAAATTTAAGATGATTTGGAAAAAGAAGGAAATCATGTCAGATGAAGAAAGCACCTTACCTACCGAGTTAGGTGCTCCCACTCCAAATTAATCGGTAAAGATATGAAGGGACTGCATTCTCACAAGGTTAAATCTTAAACAGTTCTTATTTTAGTATGTACTGAATTCAAAATTTGCATAGTAAGATGTAGTAGTAAGTTTGAAATTCTATCAAAGTCTTTTGGAGCACTTTATAGGAAAATTGTTAAGTCGGTGAATTCAGGAAGCTGTCATTTGTACACTTCTCAAATTCTGAGTGGTCCCATTAGAAGTATGTAATTCTATTCCTAAGGAATTATATGCACATATTGAAACCAGATGGCAATATGCCCTAGACTCGGAGAAACAAATCAGAGAAAGAAGTTTGGTGCATCTCTTTCTTGATATGTCGGTTGATGAAATAAAAGAACATCTGACAAACAACCAAACACAATTTACAGTAAAACAAAAGGCTTTGAAATTGATGAATGGCCTGTATATAGAAGTGGAGAAGGAAACAAAAGAGCAATGGAAGACCATCTTTCGAAGAAAGAATGCTAGTGAACAATCTACAGTGGAAATAGTCAATGTCACCGACCAAGAGCCTGATGTCACCGAGCAAGACCCTGTTGACACCATTCAAATAGATGAAAATATCATGGATGCAGAGGCACCTGAACAAGAAATGATAGAAGGCAATGCTTATGCAAAACTTGTCTCCAGTGAATTTGTTTTGGAACAAGTTTAGCCTTACCCACCGATCAATCAACCTGCTACAACCGAAGCTCCTCAGGATACAGGTGAAGGCATCGAAGATCAAAAGTCTATAGCAGAAGGTACTTCACAAGAACAAACCTCTCAAGCACCTTCTAGCATGGAAAATGTTTCAGCTGAGACACCAAGTACCGAGACACTGAAGGACACTACCGAGGCTAAAGTAACCGACCAAAGTGTTGTCTCTACTGAGCAACCTACCAAGGGTCCTCAAGCCTCTCAAGCTATTGTAGTGGTTCACCCAGTGAAAGGTAAAGAAAAGAAGTTGAAAAAGCATAGTTTCAAAATTGATTTATCAAAACCGATAGTGTTGCCCAATGTAGACATCTCCAAATTGAAAGGGAAAGCACTCACTGAATTCGATGAATTGTGCAAAGCAAAGGCCGAACAGGAGAAGCAACTGGCCATAAAAAAGAAGAATAAAGTACTTCAGATGATAAAGACCTTACTATCAGATATGCTACCTTCAGCTACAGTATCAACTGATGCAGCCATCCATATTCAATTGGATGAACTCCTAACTCAGATTGAGACATCTGGAGTAGATGCATCCGAATACTTGAGCAAACTAAAAGACAAGGAGCTAACTACTAAAATGATAGAGGAAGTATAGAAATCCATTGTTGTTGGCAAGGTAAAACTTGTCAAATTTATTGCTGAGTTGTCCCCTCAACTCAAGCACATTCTTTCATTATTTTAGAAAATCTGCACATTTTCTTTATTTTTTAAGGACATTAAGAATAAAACAGAAGCACTTGAGAAAGAGATCACCGATCTCTCAAATAAGTTGACCCCCGAGCCCAATTCAGTTGAGAATTTTTATACTAAGCTACAACAGCTCATGGCTCAACAATTGGAACTGAGGAATGAAGAACACAAGATCAAGATGGACATAATGACACTTCAAACATTATTCCTTCGTCATCTTTCATCCGTTCAAGAACAGCTAAACCAAGCCACTTATCTCTCTACTACACAAGAGGGAAGCACTTTAGATGGCTTAATTTCATTATTGGCTGATATTAATGCACATAATTCTTTAATGGACAGTGTAAAGGATGCACTCTCTATCGCTCTCACCGAAGCCAAGACAAAGTACAAATCCATTTTTGATCAGTTGCCCCCTCCCAATGGTAACTAAATTTTGATGTTTGTCAAAAAGGGGGAGTATATCATATATCATCAGAGTATATTGCATCAAAGTACACAGGGGGAGTGTATAGTCTTCAAAGTATCAAACAACCGGAGTGTAGTATACAAGGGGAGTATACCGAGCATAGAATGAGCAGAATATGCAGAGTATCCAAGAGCAGTGAACCGAGTAATGAACAGAGGAAAGGATAGTGATTACAGAGTATTGATCACCGAGCACACATAATCAGAGTCTTGTACAACATATTGATAAGGGGAGTATATTTAATTATACTATTTCATTGACTAATGTATATACTGCATGTTTAGTCAAATTTTGTAAAGTATACATATTTTTGAGGAATGAATTTGAAAGTAGTTTTGTCAAACATCTCAACTAATGTCAAAAGGGGAGATTGTTACTACTTATCAAATTGCCATTAGTTTTATATACAAATTCATTCTATATACTCTAGTCGGTCAATACTACCGAAATATTTAGTCGGTATGAACAGTCTAGTCGGTTACAGAAGGAAAACAGTCACAAAGCCTAGTATACACCGAGCTGTCTACCGAGTGTTATTTCATGTCTACCGAGCAGTAAAGATAATACACCAAGTTGATATACACCGAGTGAAATGTGTTACCAGATTCATTGAACCTGGACACACATATGAAAACATGTTACAAGATCGAGGCACATAGAACCGTTATTGCATTGGAAATTGCACATATAGATTTTGTATAATTTTGAGGTCATCTAACCAATGAAATCTTTTGCATGGTTATTTGTTCGAGAAATCATGTTTGTAAGATCGAAGCAATGAATCAGATCACCGACATAAGAAGTCTATTTATACAGCATGATTTTAGGGTTAGAAATGGATGTGAATGTGAGAAATGTGTGTGCATATGTGTATGAAGCAAGACTTATGTGATACATGAGAAATCACAGAGTATTATGACTGTTACAGAGACACAGAGGTCACCGAGAAGGTTATCAGAGAACAGTCGAGGAATAGAGTAAACATAAGGGTTTACCGAGTTACTTTATGAGTTACCGAGGTATGCTATAGGCAAGGTAATCTTATTTTGAGCACATAGAATCTGCTACAGCATTTCAAATGTAAAGTTGTAGATATTTGTAAAGTCTTATTGTAATATTTTGAAGTTGTAAGAGAAACCTTCAAAAGGGTAAAAGACTCTAATCAAGTCTATAAATTGTAAATCCTCTAACCAGGTGCAACATATATATAGTGTTGTAAAATCCTTTAGCAAGGTAGATCTAACAGATTTTTTTTACTCCTAATAGGGTAAGCTATCAAAAATAGCTAAATATGTAGCTCTAACCGAGCACTCTTTATTATTGCAGTAGTGAAGTTGTCGGTGCCATCCCCACCGCAGTTTTTCTCTCTAACCAAGAGTTTCTGTGTAACCAAAATATATGTATTATGAAGTGAATCATGTATGATTGTTACTCATTTGTTTTAGTTTTATTTTATGTTACTGCACTATTCTGTTTATGCATAACAATAAGGTTATTATTGAAGAAAGGTTTTAAAGTACTGATTCACCCCTCCCCTCTCAGCACATTAGCTTTCCATATTGGGCCTAACAGTAAATAATTATAAAAATTAATAATATTATTAATAATTATAAGAAAATAATAAAATCCATCTTGGGTAAATGAATAATGCTAGTAATTATGCATAATTTAACCAAGATTAATCAAGTTTAGAGAGATAATTGTAATAAATACACAAAAATTAAAGGTGAGACACACAGAGTATTTATCTCTCAAATTAATGATGAAAGAATGATAGTGATATTTGTTAGAGTAATATTTTATTAGTTAATAATTATTTATTTAATTATTAGTCTATTATACTCTATGCTTAAGCTAAACTTAGGAATCTTATAATTATTTAGGGTTTTCACTTTTAGGGTTTCGAGTATTTTTTATAAGGATTCTCTCTTTGTATTTTCATAACAACTATAATTATTGAATTGCATTCTTGTTGCACAATCAATATGACTCCTCTTTTCTGGATCTTTGAATTCTAGCCTCCATAGTTTTTTTGCTTCTCTCCTTCTGTGATAGGTTTGCATGCAGGTGACTTTGGGAGCTGTAGAGTTGATTTTTCCTCAACTCTAATATGGTATCAGAGCTCCAGATCTGCATGCCCCTGTTCTCTTCATGAGAGATTTTGGGTCTTGTTCTTCAAATCTGTGTACTCGAGGGTTTGTGCAGTTGTTTTTTATTTTCATTTATGGGGGTAGCTGATTTTTTGGTACATTTTGGTGCCAAAAGAACCTCACAATTGGATTCAGAAGGTTGATTCCATGAATTTTGATATATAATTTTCCTAGTTTTGGTGACAGGGGCATCTGGGGTATGATTTTTTATTAGCACAAAAATCCGTACGGCTGTACCTACAAATGCATCAGAAATTTTTTGTCGAAAAGAAACATTTTTTTAAATTTTTTTTTAACCCTCTTTATGCCCTAAAAGAGGGGTTTTTTTCTTTTGGTCGTAGCTTGGTCATATAGAGGCATTTTTCGACAAATATTATATCATCGGAAAGCTCTTTCCAAGATCTGTCCAAATCTGGAGGTTTGAATTTTTTATATTTCTTTTTTGGTGGCATTTTTTGCTGTCAAAGTTAGAGGTTCATTTTTGCACTCCGGGAGACATAAATTGAGCATCTGAACTTTGTTTTTCGAAAACTATATCGTTGGAAAACTTGTTCTGTCTTCTTTCCATTTATATGAGTTTTCTTTCCAGATTCTGCTCCAAGTATATTTTATTCATTTTTTTTCTTTTCAGCACTCTGGTGAATATCTTGGATGTTTCAAGTCCTGAGATCTCTTTCTTTGAGTAGGATGTCTTGTCTTTGGCTATTCTTTCTGTTTCTAGTCTTCTGTCTCTTCTGATCATTGTAGCATTTTATTTATACAAATGCACTGAGATAGTGTCATCATGCATTGTATACTTGGGATCTTGCATATCTTGTGCCTTATTGTACATGCACTACTTATTAAGTGCCATGGGGGGATTGATGTTTGCCTTTGTTTGCCATCTACCTATGTCACATGACTGTTCCTTTCATGACATTAGCCTCATGATGTGTGTCAAGTGAGTGTTCCTTCCATGACACTATGTAATTTCTCTGCACCTTTGATATTTCTAGTTCTTTGTCCTGTTGGTTCTAATGTTTTCTTTGTTCGAATGATCAGCTCTTCAGGCTTTGGTGTTTCATGTCATCTATATCTTTGAGTTCAATTGTTTGTCTTTGTTTGCCATCTGATTTGAGTAGTGTTATTTGAGGGTACTCATGCAAATTATAGTCTTCTCTACCTGGTCATTTTCTATTTTAGTGGAGGTTCTTCAGATCAGCAATTACTCTTCGATAGTGTTTGCAGTCATTTCATGCTTCAGTGGTGTTCTTCATGCCTTTTTTTGTTCCTATCTTCTGGAAAACTCTTGTTTGGAGGCTTCTTAGTCCTTCACCTAAGCTTTCATCTCTTCTTGGAGAGGAGTTTTGTTCCCACAAGGTTTTCTCATTTTTCTCCACTTTATAGAGATTTTATTGTACTTGGGTACATCATCAGGCCTAGTTATCGGGACCCATTGTTGCTTTCATGCATTTTTTACATGTTTTTTTAGTCCTTAGTTGTTTTATAGCTACTCCCTAAGTTCATCTTAAGGGGGGGTGTTAGAGTAATCTTTTATTAGCTAATAATTATTTATTTAATTATTAGTCTATTGTACTCTATGCTTAAGCTAAACTTAGGAATCTTATAATTCTTTAGGGTTTTCACCTTTAGGGTTTTGAGTATCCTTTTATAAGGATTCTCTCTTTGTGTTTTCATAACAACTATAATTATTGAATTGCATTCTTGTTGCACAATCAATATGACTCCTCTTTTCTGGATCTCTGAATTCTGGCCTCCATAGTTTTTTTTCTTCTCTCCTTCTGTGACAGGTTTGCATGCAAGTGATCTTTGGGAGTTGTAGAGTTAATTTTTCCTCAACTCCAATATGGTATCAGAGCTCCATATATGCATGCCCCTGTTCTCTTCATGAGAGAGTTTTGGTCTTGTTCTTCAGATCTATATATTTAGGGGTTTGTGCAGTTTTTTTTTTCATTTATGGGGGTAGCTAATTTTTTGGTACATTTTGGTGCCAAAAGGACCTCATTGTTGGATTCAAAAGGTTGATTCCATGAATTTTGATATATAATTTTCCTATTTTCGGTGATAGGGGCATCTGGGGCATGATTTTTTATTGACATGCTTTTTCGAGGCACGAAAATCCGTATGGCTATACCTGCAAATGCGTCAGAAAATTTTTGTCTAAAAAAAAAAAAAGATCACAAAATTATTTGTCTTACTATGATGACTTATCAAAATCTAATCTAGAACAAAAGTCTCTACTGATTCAATCTTGACTATTACAAATATAGTCTATTATGTAGTACCCCTTTCTCAATCAGACTTTTAGACTCATGTTTGACTTTAGTTGACTTTTTCAGTGGACACATTATTGTGATATTTTACTTAGACATTATGCGGTTTGGTGATATGTTTTAATTTGATTTGCAGTGTATGTTTTTCATGCAGTATTTCCTTATTGATGTTAAATGTGATTTTTATTGGCTTACTAGCATGGACTGACACATTTACTTTATACGTGCAATGCGTTATATACATGTTTCGTGTTTGTAAGTATATGGGGTGTGAGGGGATGATTTTCCTTCACTTACTTCGGTGAGACATGGAACGTCACAATTCTCCTTCATTGGTGTGTGTGTCATGTCTTTTTTATATGTCTATATGAACGTGTGGTTCGTTGATGCAGGACATTGCAGGTACAAGTACCGGGTAGGTATGAGGTATCGACTCCACCTGGTTTCATGGGTCTGAGCGTGCCTTATTTGTTTGATGGGAGTGGAGGAGATAGTTGGTAGACCCTAAAATTGACCCACAGTTACACTCATGTGAGTGTCATCAATTCCCATTTGACCGATATGCGAGTCTTGGTTCTTTGACATTTTTGTTTTGTGAGTCATCGTGTGGTTATTTCTCATTTTGCATGCTTGTAGTTAGTTAGAAAAATTAGTTTGAGTGAATAGTGTTATTTCATGTTGGTGTATTTGAATTAAATTAATATACCTTTGTGATTATTGATTTAGTTAAATAAATTGAGTTATTGAAATTAAATTGATAAATTACATGTTATATTTTAAAAAGTAATTGTATTTAATTGAAAAAGGAAATAAAATTAAATAATATGCTATTGGAATTTTTAGATTACATATTGAGTTAATTTCAAAATAAGGAAAAGAGAAAGAAAAATCCCCATTGACTTTTTATTTGGAAATTAGATTTTTAAATTTAAATTGAAAATTGAGTCATGAGGAAAAGAGGAAATTAGATTATTACCTTTTATTGGAAATTGTTATTGGTGGAATGAAAACTTTAACCTTAAAGTTTTTAGGTTAAATTTTTTCATATATTTACCTGAGAGTTCACGGGAAGATAAGAGGAATTTTTTTGGAAGCTAAGTTTGGAAACAAAAATTGGAGATTGGAATTTGGATTGAAGATTTTGGTGTGCAGGTTGAGGGCTCATCCCAAATTTTCCTTCCAGAAGTGCATTTACAGGTTGGTTAGACTTTATCTTTCCTTTTGTTGAAAAAATTTAAATGGTTTGAAAACTTCCTGTGTGTGCTTGGAAATCATGAAATTTTAATTCGAAGCTTTAAATTGAATATAAGTTGTGGGAATTGAGTGATTTATATTTGAATTAATCTTTTACCAGATCAAATTTGTTACTTGTGAAGAAATTGAATTTTAAAACCAAAAATTTAGTTCGTCTATGTGTGTTTTCAAGTTGAGCAATTTGTTTTAAATCTTTTCATTTCAAGATTGGGAGTAAAAGATTTATTTTTCTGTGTGAATGGAGGTTTTCAAATTGTTAAAAATCAAAGGATATGCTGGCCAAATTTTGTAATTTGACCTCCCTGTGTGTGTTCATGATATTCCATGTGTGTGAGAGCAATGAAAATTTGAATTTGATCCCCTCTGTTTTGTTTTAATTTCACTTGGCTTTTTGCCCAAAAATTTTTCATTAAAAAAAAAATTGTTTATACTCTGTTTCAGTAGAGTTATTTGTACAGGAAAATATTTTATAAAAAAATTAAATTAAATTAAATAATACTAACCACGTGGCAGGGGACCCACCTCCCCCCACCACATGGAAGGTAGCTGCTTCTACCATAAGGTAGCAGCGCTACCATATGGTAGTTGGCGCTACTACCATATGGTAGCACATACTGCCAGTTTAATTCTCCCACTGCTGTTAAAATCTTTTCGCCGGTTTTTTTTAGTATGATGTTGTTATAATATGTGTGTGTGTGTGTGTGTGTGTGTGTGTGTGTGTGTGTGTGTGTGTGTGTGTGTGTGTGTGTGTGTTATTATGAGTTAAAATTTAGATGTGGTATATATACATAATATGATATGTGTATATAAGTATATATTCGATGAATATATAATTATATACACATATTTATATTATTATATATATTTAATGTGATTTTTTTTCTTTCATGGAATTTTTTTAATTTAGGATATTAATTAAAATGATAATTATGTGAAAGATGTATTATATTAATGTGGGATGATTTATTTCATTAAGTTATTATGATTTGACTTGTTAAAAAAAAAAGGGGGCAACTGGTTTATTGAGGATAGGTTAAATTTTAGTCTTATTAGACTAATGACGGCTTTGAATTTCCTTAAAAAGGGGTGGTTGTGTTTTTCCAAATCTTTTATATTGAATTGCAAGTATATAATGATTTAATTATCTTTAAAAGATTGTTTGAATTATGATCTTTAGCGAATTTGGTATTTTTTAGAAAAGAGCTTGATTTCGTTGCAATTCTTGAAATTGTTTAGTCGTCATGTTGTAGTGGTTGTTGTACCCTCTTGAACATGTGTTGTCCTTATAATCTTGTCAATGTAAACCATGTTGTGTTATGTTCCAAATGGTTAACCTAGGGTTAGTAAGATTGTGTTTTCGTCATCTGTGTTTTGTCGTGGTTATATGGTTGTCAGTATCGCCATAGGGTTCTCGTAGAGAGACCGTGATTGTGTAGTGTCCTATGGGAGAGTAGATTTCGAGTGGGGGTTGCACCCTAAGTGGATGGCTGGATAACCCCTCGAAAGTGAGTTAATAAGTGATAACCTAATAATTGATTAGGGGGTGGGTAGTTATAAACACTAAGTAAGATATTGTACCTCGCGCATGGTTGAGTGCTTGTATAGACTCAAGATGCAGTGGGAAGGCCTGGAATGGCAAATCGACCACCTTGTCTTCACGAAGGGTTGGTAGGGTTCACATGAGCCTTGGATTGAGCCGGGGGTTCAGGAAAGGTTACCAAGATAACCCAGGATGGGGGTCGGGACCTATGGAGGCCTACCTAGGGTAACCATCACAAGCTATGCAATGACACTCTCTCCTTAGGGTCACTAATGTATTGAGATGTTGAGCTCACCTATAGTATTATGGAGTCACACTTGTATTGTCAACCATGTTTTTCTTGTGCTTGCTTGAGGGTCTTCTACTATCTCCTAGCACAGTGGGGTGGTTCTGTTTTGGGATCACATGGTCGGGTGGTAGTTCCACTTCCCATCAAATGTTTATATTTGTGCCTTCATGTGAGGATTGGCTTCGTAGATATTCTTGTGGTTCGTGATTATTGGATCATCTCATGTTGGAGATTTTTGTACCTTTGAGACCTACATGGTCATTTGTATCAGTGGATTATGTTACCTTGGCAATTGGTAAAGATGTAATTTCATATGTATTATTGGAAGCCATGTAATAGTTGATTAATGTAATCTTAGTTTATTTGGATATTTAATATCTCAGTTATCTTTATTCAATGTGCAAATGTTTTCTTGAAAAGAAATATATTGTAATACTTTCACTCTTCCAAATGATGAAATCTGTTGTATGAATATGATTTAATTGTGTTCCATAGGTAATGATGGCAATTGTATGTATTTGAGTACCCTAGGATGGATAATTGGTTTAACATTAATAATGAAATTTAACCTTTAGAGTAATACTGTGTTGGTAACCCTTTAGGAATTCTTTGTGTTAGACTTCCGCTTGTGTAATAAATGTGCAATGTAGTAATTAAAAATCTTCATGTGGTTTAAACTTAAAAAAAAAAATCATTTCACCCTTAGTTGGTTAGTTTGTGTGGTTTTCCTTTAGAGTTCCTAGCGGGGCATTACATATCATGTAAATATGTATCGTATGGGAATGATACAAAAGAATATGTGCTTGAAAATTCACTCACTTACCTTCATCTTCTTTCTATTTAAATTTGTCAAATGGTGTTTAAGGATAATGTTTAGGATTTCATTCACTTGGTAGTAGAATAGCTATCTTAGATAAATTCCTTTGGTTGGTTAGAATTATAGGATCCTTATTGTCCTCACACATTATTGTTCATTTTATACAAATGAGGTAATTTAGTACTATATATGTGACATGCATTGATTATGTTTTCCATTTTGTTGATTGTTTAGACATTGACTTGATTGTTTTGTTTGTATGTTCATAGATCGAGATGTATTAATTTTTTAATGTTTCTATTGGTTGTTTCAATTTTAATTATTCATTTATGATTATTGTTTTGATTGTGTTGAATGAATTGATTGCATGCTTTGTTTTGATAAATTTAGTCTAATTAAAAGAATGTAATGATGTTTTTTAGTTTTGTAAAATTTTAAATGATTTAGTTAGATTAATAATAATAAAATAATTAATTTACTAAATTAATGAGATGTAATTAATTAAATATGTGAGATTTTGCTAAGATCTAGAGGCAATGGAAAGCACAAATAAGAGAGACAAAATATATGATAGGAATAAACTATATTCTATCAAGATGCAAAATATGATCAATTGGATCATTACAAGATGTTGAATGAATGCCCGTACAAACAATGTAGATGAGCCTGCTTATATAGACAAGGCTAGGGATATGTGAGCACACAAACATGACATGTAGCTCAATAAAAAACAAGGGTAGGTAGGAGAAACAATAAAATATTCCACATGAGGTGGAATGTAACAACAAAATAAGATCAACACCATAAAAGGTGGAAATTCTCCTATATACACTATCCCAATGTGGCACAAACACCCAAGTGTCTCATACCCAAACTACTATTAAATGCATATAGCTAAGTAAACTTAAGTAAAGTGTAATAATATCCAAGATGAATAATTATTTACACCAACACCCCCTTAAGTGCAACTAAGGGGAATGCACTAAAGTCTACAATGCAACTAAGCAATGCAAGATGGGTCCCGACTACGTGGCCATGTTAGGTACCCATGTACAAATGCAATGAAATCTCTCACAAAGAGGGGAAAGAGAGAAAAAACCAATGGGAAAAAACCCTCCCCCAAAAGAGAGATGATGAAAGCACACAATGCTCTTAATGATGAATGAGAAGAACAAAATATGTCCCCCCCCCCATAAGAGAGAAGAAGAGACCATGAAGCCCTCCCTCAATGTTGAATCTCCTGCAAGGATGGTCTAAGATGTTGACCAAAATACCTCCCCATAAGGAAGAAAGAGAGCCAATGCTGCACCAATAATGTCAAAGTGTGACAAAACCAGGTACCATGTCAATGATGATGAATCACTCGTTGCAACAAAATAAAGATCAGGCATGGAGACAACCTGCTTTGAGCATCATCTGGATACTCATAAATGATAGAAATACTAGTACAATCCAAGTCTCACAGGAGCCATGCACAAATGTGTACAATCTAAGTCTCAATTAGAGCCATGCACCAAGTCTCACAAGATATTCCTAATCTACATGTACAAGAAGATTACATCAAATAGTCAACAATGACAAGATACAAAGAGGTGTGGCACTTTATGATAGTGCGAGTACAACATTTCTCAAGCAAGAGCATACATCATGATAAAATATTCAAATGTGGAAACATGAAAATGATGCCACCAACAAAGAAGCTCTGTAGAATACTGCAGATGAAGATGCCTCAGAATGGAATTTTACCAAGAGATATAAATGAACAACTGACCCCCCATAAAAAGATCATGTTGGCACTTGCAAATAATGGCAAAGAGGACTTCTGATTTCAACTTTACAACTTCTCAAAATGAGATATAAGAGACTTCAACAAATAGTACTAGTGATCTAAACTAAGATCCAAGCAAAATACAAGTACCAAATAAGCCAAAAAATGACCAAATACTGAAAGTACAATTTCTACTCACAATCACTACAAACTAATGGCAGATTATGAAAGTAGACAAAAATATTATGTACTTTAAAAAAAAATGGCACCTGAAAAGGAGTCCATATGAGCCCAAATGAAGCCTCCAAAGTTGTAAAAATTGGGATTTCACGATTTCAGAAAAAAACGTGTATCTAAAAATCAGAAAAACTCCTACACCACTATATAGATCATGAAATTCTGCCCCAAAGCAAAAAACATTTCTCGAAAAAAGGAGTCCAGATGAGTGAGATATCACTATTTGAAAATTGCCTACAAAATAATAAAATTTGAAAAATTTCTGTTGCAGCTTCAAACTTCAAATGCCTCTAGATTTGGCCTCCTAAGTCCGATTTGGATGAAACAAAGGGCAAAAATGACTTTCTTGGACCTCCTCAATCCAATGGTAACTTTAGATTTGACTCATCAAGCTTCAATAATAACCTGCAATAGAAAGCTCCAAAATACACAACCCGAAATTTCTCTCAATTGGAAAACCAATGACACTCTAATGACTTTGATACACTGTGAGATTTTACCAAGATCTAGAGGAAATGGAAAGCACAAATAAGAGAGACAAAATAGATAATAGGAATAAACTATATTCTATCAAGATGCAAAATATGATCAACTGATCATTACAAGATGTTCAATGAATGTCATACAAACAATGTAGATGAGCTTGCTTATATAGGCAAAGCTAGGGATATGTGAGCACACAAACATGACATGTGGCTCAATAAGAAACAAGGGTAGGAAATAGATGTGGGTACGTAGGAGAAACAATAAAATATTCCACATGAGGTGGAATGTAACAACAAGATAAGATCAACACCATAAAAGGTGGAAATTCTCCTATACACACTATCCCAATGTGTCACAAACACCCAAGTGTCTCATACCCAAACTACTATTAAATGCATGTACCTAAGTAAACTTAAGTAAAGTGTAATAATATCCAAGATGAATAATTATTTACACCAACAAAATAATTAGCTATTATTTAAACATACAAAATTTAATTGATTGATTACTAAAGCAAACTAACTAATGCATGTAAATTTTTTAATAAACTGAAGTAAACTATTTATTTCTTTTTTGTATTTTCTCTTTTGAAAAGGAATGAAATAACTCACCAAATCTTAATTAAATATAACTAACAAATTACCTAACTAAATGAATTAGATGATTCTTATTGATAGAATATAACTAATCAATCAAATGTAATCATGATATCATTGAAGAAATTTCAAGAAAATAACAAAATAACCCATAACCCTTTTTTTTCTTTCTCATAATACAACCTTTTTGCAAAAATAACACAAAGAAAAAAAGTGAAGAATTTGCAAATAATTAATTTTCTCTTTTTAATTAAATCATAGATTTTAAAATAATGGAGATTTTCTCTTTTCTTATTTCTTTTTAATTTTATTTACAATTTTGATATGTCGAGTTTGATTTTTGTTTGAGTTCATAATCCGCCAAAAGAATTTCAAATTAGAATATCTAATATTTTTAGTTGTTCTTCCCTAATAGTTATTGATTTTGAATTTGAGTTGTAGAAGAAAAGATAACTTTTAAGAATGAAAGCTATAAGAAGCATTGAAACTTAAAGAATGCAAATAGTAGAAAATGACCCCTTTCTTTTCAATTTTTGATAGGAGCTTTAAACATATAAATAACAAGCAATAATCATTTCCTTTTAATCCTTCATAGAAGCTTTGGACCTTCAAATTTTAGCAAACAATAAGCTTTACAAAAGATAATTTAAAAGTTAACATAAACCTTCTCTACTAAAATTTAGTTTACTATACATCTACAACACCTCTTTCACATACGATACAACAACCCAACTAATCAAATATATACAATCTAAGGTTTAAAATCTAACCTAAAACATTAGCACTTAAGGACCATATTTATGTAAGGTATGGAGTAGGTTTAATAGTTAGAAACAATGTCCTCGAGAACATAATCAAAGCTTTCCTTCCTCTTTCTTCAACTTTTTGAATTATTTGATGGTCAAAGAGGAAACAAACTTTAGTACACACAATATGATAATCGGAAGTTTCTCATCTCAAATCCTTAGTTGTAACTACTAATAGATACAAAAACATGGACCCTTTTATTGATTGTATAAGAAACAAAGTCTATACTTAGGTATAAGGATTTAATCTAAATATAATTAATTCAAGATGGGTGCAAACTCAAATTAATAAAACTATAAAGTAAAACAAATCTCATTCATGCAATATATTGTGTGTTGAAATATAAATTGGTCATTCACACTTTTGTCAAGAATTCATTCACAAGGTAAAAAAATGATTTAAGGGGAAAATTGAAACTTTTGTCAAATATAAGTCATGAATGTCTTTTGAATGACTTAGGTTAACCAAAGGTCGAAAGTCAATTTTTTTGAAAGGATGATGAATTTTGTTTACTATGGAGAACTAAGTTGAAGTTGAAGTTTTAACTTTCATATCATGTAGAGTCATGTGTTGGGTTATTTGATCATCATTAAACTACTGTGTGTACCTATAAAATTTTAGGTTTGTATATATTGTCTCCTTGGGAAAGATATCCTATAGAGTGTCAGTTCCCAAAATATGGCATAGGGACCTTAGAATTTAGCTATACTAACATTAAATTGATCTATTGCATTAGAACCTACATAAATAGGTTTTATAATAATGTGTATTATAATGAAATTTTTTAAAATAAATTTTAAAATTTTAACATATATGATATCATTTATTATTTATATATGATTTAGAAATACTACCTTATCACATGCTCCTCCCTACATTTTTGTAAGGTTTGTAAAATAAATATGGACCTACAATATTCAAGTGCATTATTCATACATATTTAGGAAAAAAAACTTATCATGATCAATGACAAAATCACATGCCCTTTGTGTGGTCATCCAAAATATACTTGTGGTGTCTTGCATGTATCACTATATAAGAGCTAGGTTAACACATATATATAAATTCACAATTTTGCAAGGTTCATTTATAATTATTCTTGGTGAAATTTGTGACAAGTGGGGTAGCATGTTATTTGTTAGATATGAGTTAGGTGGATGATTTTCTTCTTTATTTTACATGTGCTTTTAAATTTTTAGGAGAACACTTCATTTATTAAGTATTTGAAGTTATATATATGATAATATGTATCTCATTTTTAAACCCATATTGAGAGAGGCCTTTAATTCAATTTGAAATACACACACACACACACAGATATATATATATATATATATATATATATATATATATATATATATATATATATATATAGAGAGAGAGAGAGAGAGAGAGAGAGAGAGAGAGAGAGAGAGAGAGAGAGAGAGAGAGAGAGAGAGAGAGAGAGAGAGAGAGAGAGAGAGAGAGAGAGAGAGAGAGAGAGAGAGAGAGAGAGAGAGAGAGAGAGAGAGAGAGAGAGAGAGTCATGCCCCGCTATGAGCCCGAGGGGAAAACCATAAAAGCAATGAAAAAAGTGAATAATTTAAAAAAGAAGAAGGTTACATTACACATGCATAGAGATACATACAACAAGATAAATAATGATACACAAATGACAACTAGCAATCGTCCTCAAGGCCCCATAACGATGCAACTCAAGGTTGAACATCATCCAATAACTCTACAAAGAACTACTATTTAGAATACAACATCGTTCAATAACATAGGTACATGATTACATATTACATTGCTTGAGAGTTTACATTTGAACATCAATTACTTTACAATGGATCAATAATGATACAATTTTCCAAGAGTTCCATGATGGGATGAATACATAAATCTAGTACATAAATATAGTCTTCAATCTTCTCACGATCCTTCTTGATCATGATGAGAGATGAGCTAAACCCAATGGATGTGAATGGCACTCCACCCAGCCATGTGGTACCATAAGGTCCACCTCCCGTGCAAGGAGGTATTCGCCAGACCCACAAGGTGGAAGAAAAACATACGAGGGTACCAATCATGTCTCACAAAAGAATCAATAAAGCTAAACTCACAAGAGGATCAATAAGACATAACGCTCATGAGGCTCACAAGAGAAACAATAAAGGAGACTCAAAAGTAAAACAACCAACTTCCAAAGTTTCAAAGCAATCCACATGAGGAATCAAAACATAAGTTACCACTAGGTAGCAATAGGGAAGAGTGTCATCACTAGGTTGACATGAGTCACCCTGGTAGGTCTTCATTAGGTCCCAACCCCCATCTTGGGTTACCCTGGTGACCTCTCCCAACCCCCGGCCCCCATACAATCACTAGTGAACCACACCAACCTTTCGAAGGGACAAGATTGGTGGACGTTATTCCAGGCCTTCTCTACTTACCCCAAACCTATACGAGCATTTGCGGGAAAAAGAGGCAACACAATTACCTTTATTAGTGTGAACTAACTACCCATCCAAGCTCATTAATTAGGTTTTCACTTGATTACAAAACTCCCATTGAGTTACCCTAGTGACCACTTTGGGTCCTGACCCCCAATGAAAGCCACTCCCCCTTGACTTGCACCTAGGATTCAAAATAAATCACAAGACCATGACACCCAAAACACAGGGTGACAAAGTTTCTAACCATAGAAAGGCTTTGTCCACTTGCTATAAAATGATAACAATCAAGTTGGTTCAATGCAACAAGAACAATATGACCCATGTAGAATACCAATCTCATAACAATCCAAGATGAAGAAAGAACCAAGACAAGAAGAGTTCAAACGATGGCCTAGCCTCTGGAATTTAACAACATTAAATAACATGATCAAGTATCACACAATAATAGACAAGAACAAGCAATAACAAAGTCTCATAATGCCAAGTGTAAAAGAACACAATCTTACAATAGAACTAAAGAGACTAGTATAACTTCCATTCATCCAATTTAACATTAATTGCCAATAACCCAAATTTAATATCCTTATAATGTATACAATTCCTATTTAACATAATAAACTAGCATTTCGTTATTCAATCATTTATGGTAACATAATACTTTGACAACATTAACAATCATGAACTGATCAGTAACAAATAAAGGAAGGTATTCAAAGCTCAATGATAGGTATACATACATTTATAATTACTTAATGAGAATAGATATGAAAATGAACACTTATATAATTGAAAGCAGATTGATATCGAATAACAAATTATACCATTACACATATATATGATTAAATTTACTAAATATAATTTCATAATCACAAATATTAAATATAAAACTGAACTCTTAAACTAAAGCCACACACACACACACACACACACACACACACACACACACACACACACACACACACACACACACACACATAAATATAAATATAAAATCACAATACAAAGGTTACAAATTTGAATTTAATCACCCAAACTGGAATAGCGAAAATGAAGAAATGATATATAACTAAGCATGCATGTGTATATATATATATGTGTGTGTGTGTGTGTGTGTGTGTGTGTGTGTGTGTGTGTGTGTGTGTGTGTGTGTGTGTGATCTCATTAATATAATACTCAAGAATTTACATCGATCATCAAATAATTTTGCAACAATGCATATTATCTCTACAAGGCTACCATATGCTTCTCTAGCCCACGCAAGGCTTACGATATATGGCACCCATGACTGTGGGTTACCACGTGTTGGCATTATGTGAACCGGTATGAGGACATAATGACATTGTATGTTGTCATTGATGTCAATATGCTGAAGAATTGTGAACCAACATTTGTGCCAAAGTGAAGTGGTGTGTTTGTTCATGATGAACCGACATATAGTTATAAGAATCGGCACATGGAAGTATTGTATGACTACCGGTTGGTAGTCTCAACTTCAAGGTTTTCGGTTTATGTGCTTCAAGCCTGTGTGGCTCAACTGGTGACTTTGTGTGATGAGTTAGCATGGCAACAAAGAACAAATCATGTTGCCACGTAAGCCTTGTGCACGTGAAGGATCTTGCATGAAGGAGATTGTTCCTATCTACCTCGGGAATGTGAGAAGTCTGTAAAATGATGATAACGTGTGATGGGTTATCAGCCACCGTAAAATCGGTGGAAATGGATGATGGAGAATGTCTTGAGATTGGATCAAGAACTACTGCATTTAATGCAGTGTGCTCAACGGTCAGGATTGAATCGTTTGAATTCCCTAACCTAACAGGTTTAGGGTTTAGGATGCTACCAACCTATCTATTTTCCTATAAGGTCGATGTTGTGTCTCTTTCTGAGGTTGCTGGCAAAACTTGTGTGTGTGTATCCAAGAGAAGGGATACGTGATTCTTGCCAGACCAAAAGGAGAGAAGTGATACCTGCAGAGTGTAAGTGCAGAAGGTGAAGAGGAGCTTGAGCGGATCTGCATTGGCATTGAGTGTTGTTACCAGATCATTTAATACCTGTTGATCTCTAACCACCTCAACAGTTGG
The DNA here is from genome assembly GCF_030272615.1 of Cryptomeria japonica. Taxonomy (NCBI): domain Eukaryota; kingdom Viridiplantae; phylum Streptophyta; class Pinopsida; order Cupressales; family Cupressaceae; genus Cryptomeria; species Cryptomeria japonica. The sequence continues at coordinate 424,999,500 of NC_081413.1, read as the reverse complement.
AAAATCCCTTAATAGGGTATCCTTAACCGACTTGTTGTAAATCCTTTAATAGGGTAATTCAAAGCTATTGAGTTTGAAATCCTTTAGCTATTGAGTTCTTGAAATCCTCTAACAAGGTAACCTTTAAAAGGGTTTAACCCTTAACCGGGTATTCTATCCATCCCTTAACCGGGTGATCCCTAACAAGATCGGTTCCTAGCAGAACCTATTGTAATGTCTCTAACCGGACAAGGCTCCTAATAGAGTGGACTTCTAAAGAGTTCAAAAATAGCTTGTGGCTATTCATCCCCATCGTGGTTTTTCCTAGTTGGGTTTCCACGTGAAAAATATGTGTGTCATGTGTGATTCTTTTATCTTGTGATGCTTTTCTATTGTCTATCAAGCATATGATGGTTCTGTGTTTTATTCCTGTCAATAAAACATGTTGAACTAGCTGTTATTATGATCTGATGATAGATTACCTGTTTATGCATAAGGGTGAAATGGTAGTGTAGTCTTGAGTTGAGCGAAAAGCTAAGTGAGTAACTGGTTAATGCTTGTCTCAGTCATTCTTAACTTTACCAGTTGCACTCTGTTTCAAACTGGTGTCACTATTTGCTAGTCATTTGAAGTGTCTGCTGTCAAACCAGTTTAGGACTGTATTTTTGTCTATACTGATTCACCCTGCCCCCCCTCTCAGTACTGGGTTAGTACTATTCATTCATCATTGAGTTATCTATTGGTATCCGAGCGTCCTCCAGGTCCTCTATGCTATAAGCTTAACTGCTTGAGGTAAAGATTCCAGTCTAATGATGAAGAGGGAAGGTCCAAAGTTTGACAAAGAAAATTTCAGTATATGAAAAGATAGAATGAAGATATACATCAGAAGCATGGGTTCTCAACATTGGAGATATGTTGAGACTTCCTATGTTGCTCCTACCGGTACCCTCACCGATGACCAAAAGAGAGAGATGCAGGAGAATGGGCAAGTCATGGAAGCCCTAATTAGTAGTTTATCTGACATTGAGTTTATTGATGTTCAGGATAAGGTAAATCCCAAAGAGGTATGGGATACTCTTGAAAATATCTATGGTGGTGATGAGCATGTAAAATAGGCTAAGGAAGAAAGCCTTAGAGGGAAGTTTAAAGATATGTGGATGGTTGAAGGTGAGACCATTCAACAATATGGAATAAGAATCAAAACCGTTGTTGGAGATATCAAGAGTGCGGGTGGTAAAATAGAAGATTCCACTGTGGTAAGAAAAGTCCTGAGATCCCTATTGCCGGTCTATGCAATAAGGGTTGCTTCTATTCAGGAGCTAAGATCAACAGACAAGACTAAGGTATCCCTAGACTCCATCATTGCAAATTTGAGAGCCTATGAGCTAAATAGTTTTGATGGCAATGTTCAAAAGGCTGAATCAGCTTTTAAAGCTTCTATAGTAACATCTAGAAAAGGAAAAGAAGCTAGCACTAGTGGTGAACCAAGACAGGGTAGAGAAATGGATGATGAGTAGATTCTGATGGCATTTGAAGCTCTCCTTTCCAGGAAACTTCCTAAAGGAACTGGCAAATATAGAGGTAAGATACCTTTGAAATTATTTTCTTGTAACTGGATAGGACATATTGATGTAAACTGTCCTAATGGCAACAACAAGGACAAACCGAAAAGGTTCAATAAATTCAAAGGAGGAAATCAGAGAAACTATTTTGTGGCAGTTGATGAAGGTGTCACAGATGAAGAATCAGAGGATGAAGAAAATGAAGATGTTGTGTTTGTTGCTGTCAAGGAAGATGTGTCAAACAAGAAGGCTCTTGTCTCCTGATTTGATAATTCCAATGAGTGGATCATTGATAGTGGCTGTTCTCACCATATGACTGGTGACCAGAGCAAGTTTCTATCCTTGGAGGAGTATGATGGTGGTGTGGTTCGCTTTGGCAATGATGCACCATGCACGGTCAAAGGCAGAGGGTCTATCTCTCTGAATGGAAAGAGTAGTGCTGACAATGTGTATTGGGTTGATGGTCTTAGACACAACCTTCTGAGTGTTGCCCAGCTGAATGACAGTGGCCTCACTCTAGAATTCAAGAATGGAGTTTGCAGAATCAAAGGAAAGAAGGTGAATTGGTGGCCACCAGCATGCAAACCAAAGGTAACCTATTTCAGCTGAATGCAAATATAAGTACATGTCTTATGGCTAAATTTGATGATAGCTGGATATGGCATAGGAGACTCTGCCATGTAAACTTTGGTAACATTGTGAAGGCTAGTAAGATCAAGGCAGTTAGAGGGTTGCCGGTGCTAAGAAAACTATATAATACCTTGTGCAGAGAGTGTCAATTGGGGAAAATGTCTTCCTCAACCTTTAAAGGTAAATCTTTCACTGTTGACAACTTGCTTGATTTTGTGCATACTGATTTGTGTGGTCCTATGAAAACTAGAAGTGTGCAGGGTGATAGGTACTTCATGATTCTCACTGATGACTGCTCAAGAACGATGTAGGTCACATTCTTGAAAGACAAGTCTGAAGCCTTTGTAAAGTTCAAAGATTTTAGAGCATTAGTAGAGAAGGAAAGCTGTAAAAGGATCAAGTGCCTGTGAACTGATCAAGGAGGGGAATTCACTTCCGATGAATTCAACAAGTACTGTGAAGAACATGGCATTAAGAGGCAATTTTCTACCCCCCGAACTCCACAACAGAATGGCCTAGCAGAGAGTAATAACCAGACTGTGGTTGAAGCAGCTAGAACCATGTTGATTCAAGGAAAGGTAGCTCACACCTTTTGGAGAGAAGAGGTGAGAACTGCAGTCTACATAATGAACCGGGTACTCATCAAGAAAGGTAAGGATAAAACTCCTTATGAGTATTGGACCGGTAAGACACCTGTGGTTAGCTACTTTAGAGTGTTTGGTAGCAAATGTTACATCAAGAGGAGTGAACACCAGAGCAAATTTGATGTGAAATGTGATGAGGGAATATTCCTAAGATATTCCACCAAGAGCAAAGCTCTCAAGTGTTTCAACAATAGGACTCAGAGAATTATGGAAAGCATCAATGTAAGAGTTGATGAAACCTCTGAGAAAACTTAGGAAACTGGTAGTGAGCAAGTGGTAAACAAACCGGTTGCAACCTTCTAGGAACCGGTTGACAGCTAACTGAGTACTAGTAATAATGTTCCTACACCAGCAAATGTAGATGCTAATACTGATGGAGATGAGGATGCAGAAGAAAAGCAAGAGGAATCTATCAAGACCATTCCTTGGTATGTCAAGTTGAGTCATGATCCTAAGCAGATCATAGGAGATAAGGATGTAGGAATCCTTACAAGAAGAAAAGTCAGAGAAAACTCATGTATGATCTCTGAATTTGAGCCTAAATCATTCAAAGAGGCACATAAGGATGAAGACTGGATCAAGGAAATGGAAGAGGAACTTGACTAGATAGAGAAAAATGGTACATGGTCTTTGGTACCCAGACCAGAGCACAAAAATGTCATTGGTACTAAATGGGTTTTCAGAAATAAGCTGAATGAGGATGGCATAGTGATTAGGAACAAAGCCAAATTAGTGTGCAAAGGATATGCTCAAGAAGAAGGAGAAGACTATGGAGAAACCTTTTCTCCCATAGCCAGATTGGAAGGAGTCCGTATGCTTCTTGCATATGTAGCTTTTAAAGGTTTCAAAGCATATCAAATGGATGTAAAATCTGCATTCCTAAATGGTGTACTTAAAGAGGAGGTGTATATTGAACAACCAGATGGGTTTTCCCTATCTAAAGACAGTGACATGGTATGTAGGCTACATAAAGCCTTATATGGACTAAAGCAGGCACCTAGAGCATGGTATGAACGTCTGCATTCCCATCTTGTGAAGATTGGATTTGAGAGAACAAGTGAAGATAGTATTATCTACTTGAAGTCTGAAGGAGATCAGATCTTGATCTGTGAGGTATTTGTTGATGACATTATCTTTGGTGGAGATGACAAGATGAGTCATGAATTTGCAGATGAGATGAAGAAAGAGTTTGAAATGTCACTCATAGGGGAGATTAAATTCTTCATTGGACTATAGATCTAGTAGATGAAGGATGGAATCTTTATCACTCAGTCCAAGTATGTCAAAGAGGTGTTGAAGACCTTTGGCATGGAAGATAGCAAACCGGTTGGTACTCCGATGGTGACCGGTTGTAAACTATCTAAAGAAGATGACTCAGAATTGGTTGATGAGAAGGAATACTGATCAATGATTGGTAAGTTGCATTATGTAGTGCATAGTAGACTGGATATTGCACATGCAGTTGGCATTATTGCAAGATTCTAGAAAAGCCCAAGAGAATCTCACTTGGTTGCAGTCAAGCGGATTCTTAGGTATCTGAAGGGAACTGTTGACTATGGATTGTGGTATCCTTATAGCAACGATTTAAACTTGAAATTTTACACAGATGCTGATTGGGTAGGCAATATAGATGACTAGAAAAGCACAACCGGTGGTGCATTCTTTCTCGCTGGTAGACTGGTCTCATGGATGAGTAAGAAGCAGAGTTGTATCTCTCAGTCTACAGTGGAAGCAGAGTATGTTGCAGCTTTCATGAACTGCACTCAGACAATCTGGATGAAGCATGTATTAAATGGCTTCAAAGTTCCTATATCTGAACCGGTAAGTATATTTTGTGACAACACAAGTGCTATCAATATCTCAAAGAATCCAGTTTTACACTCTAGAACCAAGCATTTTGAACTTAAGTATGATTTCCTGAGGGAAAAGGTTTAGAACAAAGAGATTGCTCTGGAACATGTTTCCAGTCAGGAGAAATTAACATATATTCACCAAGCCTCTCCTGAAGGCTACATTTATGTACTTAAGAGGTTAATTAGGGGTGTTGCCCTTTCAGGAGGTAAACTAAAGATATATGCTCCACATCAGTCATGTATTGCATAGTCAAATTTTTCTTCAGGATTGATATGTTGAAGGATTCTACTCCTCAGGGGGAGAAACATAATGGAACAAGGAAGCTGGTGCCTCCACTTTGGCATTGTTGTCAAAGGGGGAGAAGATGTGAAGCGGAGAAGATATCTACAGAAAATGGGGAGAAGATGTGAAGCGGAGAAGATATCTTTGTTTATTACCATCAATGCCAAAGGGGGAGATTTTTGGCATTATGTGAACCGGTATGAGGACATAATGACATTGTATGTTGTCATTGATGTCAATATGTTGAAGAACTGTGAACTGATATTTGTGCCAAAGTGAAGCTGTGTGTTTGTTCATGATGAACCGGCATATAGTTATGAGAATCAACACATGGAAGTATTGTATGACTACCGGTTGGTAGTCTCAACTTTAGGGTTTTTGGTTTATGTGCTTCAAGTCTGTGTGGCTCAACTGGTGACTTTGTGTGATGAGTTAGCATGGTAACGAAGAACAAATTGTTTTGCCATGTAAGCCTTGTGCGAGTGAAGGATCTTGCATGAAGGAGATTATTCCTATCTACCTCGGGAATGTCAAAAGTCTGTAAAATGGTGATAACATGTGATGGGTTATCAGTCACCATAAAATCGGTGGAAATGGATGATGGAGAATGTCTTGAAATTGGATCAAGAACTGCTGCATTTAATGCAGTGTGCTCAACGGTCAGGATTGAACCATTTGAATTCCTTAACCTAACAGGTTTAGGGTTTAGGGTTTATGCTACCAACCCATCTATTTTCCTATAAGGTCGATGTTGTGTCTCTTTCTGAGGTTGTTGGCAACAGTTGTGTGTGTATCCAAGAGAAGGGATACATGATTCTTGCCAGACCAAAAGGAGAGAAGTGATACCTACAGAGTGTAAGCACAGAAGGTGAAGAGGAGCTTGAGCAGATCTGCATTGGCATTGAGTTCTGTTACCAGATCATTGTAATACATGTTGATCTCTAACCACCTCAACAGTTGGAAAATCCCTTAACAGGGTAGCCTCAACTAACTTGCTATAAATCCTTTAATAGGGTAATTCAAAGCTATTGAGTTCAAAATCCTTTAGCTATTGAGTTCTTGAAATCCTCTAACAAGGTAGCCTTTAATAGGGTTTAACCCTTAACCGGGTATTCTAGCCATCCCTTAACTGGGTGATCCCTAACAGGATCGGTTCCTAGCAGAACCTGTTGTAATGTCTCTAACCGGACAAGGCTCCTAATAGAGCGAACTTCTAAAGAGTTCAAAAATAGCTTGTGGGTGTTCATCCCCACCGTGGTTTTTCTTAGTTGGGTTTTCGTGTGAAAAATATGTTTCATGTGTGATGCTTTTATCTTGTGATGCTTTGCTATTGTCTGTCAAGCATATGATGGTTCTGTGTTTTATGCCTATCAATAAAACATGTTGAACTAGCTGTTATTATGATCTGATGGTAGATTACCTGTTTATGCATAAGGGTGAAATGGTAGTGTAGTCTTGAGTTAAGTGAAAAGCTAAGTGAGTAACTAATTAATACTTGTCTCAGTCATTCTTAACTTTACCGGTTGCACTCTATTTCAAACCAGTGTCACTATTTGCCAGTCATTTGAAGTGTCTGTTGTCAAACCGATTTAGGAATATATCTTTGTCTATACTGATTCACCCCCCCCTCTCAGTACCAGGTTAGTACTATCTGTTCATCATTGAGTTATCACCATGGACTATGGTCTCCCACAACCATGGGCTGCCACACTCGTGGTGGCCACGGGGGGATGGGAGTGAGCCATGGGTAGAGCTGCGGCTCCCCACACCCACCCTAATATATATACCAAAAAAGAAAAAAAAAATTAAATATATTAAATTAAATTCGGCAAAAAATGATTCCGATGCAGATGATAAACAAATATAATGATTGTAAATTAAAATAAATATGTTTGTGTTTGTGTGTGTGTGTGTACACATACATACATACATACATACATATATACATATATACACACACATATATAGATATATATACATACATACATACATACATACATACATACATACATATATATATACACCTAAAAATGGTTTGAAGATAATTAATTAACTAAGGAATTATTTAATTAATCCCCCTTCCTAATTTAATGGAATTCATTAGGCAATTCGATTAAATTTATCCCTCTCATCTACGTATTAATAAATCTAGGGATTTATTTAATAGGTTCATTCCATACTCCCCTTTGATTAATTAATTCAAATTAATTAATCCTCCCCCCATTTCAATCAATTCTTCTAATCCCCTAATTAATTAAAACAAATCAAACTATGAGTTGTTGAGAATTAATTAGTCTTTTCCTATTATTTGAATTTTTAAATTCAAATTACCAACATGCCTCCTAACTTCTAACCACCTAACCTAACCATCCTTCTAACCTAACCCATTCCACCTAACCCTGGGTCTAACTAACCCTATCCTATCTTGCACATTCTAACCTCCTTATCTTAACCTCCTATGGTATGGATATTTTCTTCTTGAGACACATGGTACTTTGGCCATATGTCTCCTCTCTTGGACACTTGCCCTTTTATGAGAAAGGCTCCTTGACACTTGTCACCACAGAGATGACAAGTGTCCCTACCTCCAACCTCTTCTCCAACCTCCTCCAATTTTACCCTTGATATCTTCAGACTCAATCTTGACCGTTGATTCCTGCCACCTCACCCTTGGCCTTGGAAATCCTATAAATATCCCTCATTTTGGAGCTCAAAGGATCTAATCTCATTATCAATTTAGGCATTGTTACTATAGGCATATCATTTGAGAATTTATTGTTATAAGCAATTGCATCTTAGTTTTGGTTTAATTTGATCATTTTATAGCATAATTGTTGAATCATGGAGCTTAATCAATCTCTTTTCTAGCTTAATTGTATCATCATCATAGCTTAATCATGCATATCATTAGCTTAATTAGTCTCTTGGATCAATATAGCATAATCAATCTCATCTTTGCATGTGATTATCATTTCAAATCCTCCATCTAGGTGTAGTCAAGTCACTAGGATTGCTTATCCAGATCTGAGAGCAAATCCATACTCGCATCTCTTAGGAGGCAATAGGTTGTTTTGTCATGGTTCATCTTTCATTTACTTCTTATTTGCTAACCATGCTTGTAATGATCTATTGAGTGTTTTGTGTTGTAGCTGCAGGTATCACATTTCACAGGCACGACATTTTGGCACCCATCGTCGGGCCAGAAAGTTCATTTTTGGCCCCTTAGCATCATCAAATTTCCAATTTAGCAGGTTTTTGGCCGGGTCTAATTCAAAAATTCATATGAGTTCCCTTTCTGCCTTGTACGAGTTCCTTTGTGTCCTCGTACGAGTAGAGAGAATTTTCGTATGATCAGGTGAGAATTGTTGTACAAAATTATGTTTCTGTGTTTTCAAAGTAGATTGCATTCTAGGGTTTTCATGCTTCAATTTGATTATTACTAATGGAAATCGTGGTCTATTTGTGAGTTTTTCGGTAGCCTAACTAGTTTTTGTAGGAAGATTGTTGAAGATTATGCTTGTCAAAGCTTCATTTCATCCAAACATCATGACTACTAATGTATCTATTTTGCAGGTTGCTTAGGAGGACTCAACCAAACTTTATATCTTCTTTATATTTTCAAGGCACACTTTTTTTTGCTAATGGAAATGAACAAACATGTATTATGTGTTTTGATGATAGGTGAGTATCCTCTCACCTTTCTTTGGTGATCAAAAAGCCAGACTCATCCTTTGCTTTCATTAGTGCATATCTTTAGCGGGCTTGCCCTCCTGAGGAGTCTATAAGGCCAAATCCATTAAGGCCAGTGAGAGGGGAACGACCCAAGTGGGAACGACTAACGCCAAGTACTCCAACCCACTATAAATAAATGTGATTTGATGAAAATCAAGTCAACGGAAGTGCTCAGGAATAGCGCTCCTCCGTACCCTCGAGTATATCAAATCTTGGTTTTCAAGGCTGGGAGACCTCTTAATTGAGTTTATACCCCGACACGCTGAACAAATACCTTAATAGTTCCAATTAAATTAGAAGCTACCTGATTCACCTCTGAAAGGGGGATAATATTTGTGCAAGAGAGATAGTAACTCTCCCAAGGCACTTTCCATATCGTGCCCCCATTAGCATTTGGAGTCGGATAATATGACATTGAGAATCCATTGCGTGAGACTCAACGACTGTATTCTGATTAGCTATTGGGTGTGTACCTAAGTTTGCAAGAAAAGGTTTTCTCTCAACCAACTTCCTTAGGTAGCATATTGTGCTTGAGGTCACTTGTCCTATCACGTGTTTGTTGTGTCTTTGTCCCTAAAACAAAAAATCAGACATCTAAAAAACTAGAAAACAAAAGAAAAACATCAAACTTCATTAATCAAAAATTTGTCCAAACAAAGTTTTTGTCTCAAAAATGTCCTCTGTCGTACGAGTTTGTTAGTTTGTTGTATGAGGCATCTAGTTTATCATTTGGTCTAGGGAGAATTGTTGTACGAGCCTGTTTAGTAGAAAATTTTATGTCATCTTTCATCATCTGGCCCAGTGAGAATATTCGTACAAGTCATCTTAGCAGAGAATTTTGTGTCATTATTTGTCATCTAGTTCTATGAGAAATCTTGTATGAGTTTATGTCTTTTGTCGTGGGAGATTTTTGGTTTGTCATATGAGCCTATCTAAATTCTCATTTGGGGCTGTATAATCTGTCGTACGAATTTATGTCTCTATCTGTCTAGAACTATCTTCTTGCATTTCTTTTTCATATCTGTCATATTTGCTGGGTCAATTTATAGTGAGCATAAACACCTATTATCTATCATTTTGTGCTTAGATTGTCTCCTTGGTTCACTTGGTCAAGTTATCATCTGTCAAATTAGACTCTAGAAATAGACACCTAAAGATTTTCAAGTATTCATCTTCAACAAGTTCAAGATCTAACATCTCAAAGTGCATTATCACCCTCTTTGATAAACTGATCACTCAAAACATAGTTTCTCATCAGGATCTATCATCCTCTATCATGAAACTACAACATTTGGTCAGGATAACCTTGTCCCACATCGTAGGATATATCGTTCGTATTGAACTTGGTTTTTATCAAATCATCATCATTGCACTCCAAAACCAAAGATCGAAAAACTTGCAAACTTTTAAGCACTTGAATCATCTTTTCATGTCATATCACTTTATCACATTTACATTGACAATTGATCACTTATCAAAACAACTTTTGGACAATCGAATCCTAGCACAATATCTAACACAAGTGTATGCTCATTTTAACTAGAGTTCAGAGACGGAAAATTGCAAAAATAGAAATAGAAATATTTGAAATAGTTGAAAAATCATATCAACATGGCATACCAAAGAAAAATACAAGAAGGAGACATAACAAGCCAACATATCAAAGCAATCAAACAAGTCCAAAATCTCACAAGGATTCAAATACATCTCCAAAGAAAGGTGACTCTTTTATGCAACTCTTAAAGAGATTCCTAAAGGATTTTGTCGAGGAAGATTAAAACCGTGCACCTATGTCTAGCAATGGTTCATCCCCCCATAAGAAAATTGACTCTCCAAAGGCATCGATTCCTACACCTCTTGAAAACTTGCAAGAATCTTCCTTAGTGTCCTCACCAAACAATATACCCATCAAACCTATTTCAGAGGATCCTATTAAAAGTTCATCTTCTTCATATCCAAGCACTGATTCCTTGCAACATCCCCATAATGCTCCCTTGAAAATTGAATTCCTCATTCATATAATTCTCGTTAAATGTGTCCTAATAGATGGAAGAGCTAGCTTAAACATTTGCTCATTAAGTCTTGTCTATGCTCTAGGTTATTCAAAAGATGCAGTTGATCCCCAGAAAAAGATCACATTCAAAACATATGATGAAGAAGAGCATTCCTCTAAAGGAATTGTGATATTACCCATCAGAGTGGGACCTTTGCAGAAAGACACATCATGCCAAGTTATAGACTTGGACTTACCATACAACATACTCTTGGGAAGACCATAGATACATGACATACAGGCTGTTCCATCAACATGTCATCAGTGCCTGAAATTTTCATACAATAGATAGGAAATCACGATCTCAGTAGACTCAAATCCATTACAGTGTTGTAGTAATCGGAAATCAGCTCAAGAGGTCATTGTTCCCCATAATAGAGAGGCAACATCTTCAAGCACACAATCCAAGGAACAATCATTTGCACCAATTTTGTCAAGCATGGAAAAACAAATGCAGCTAAGAGATCGAGGGAATGAAGAATATTTACTATCATGGAAAAAAAACAAGAGAAACTTCAAATTGAAAGGGAAGAAGAAGATGTAGGAGTCGATATAGTTCACACGTATGTAGGAAAAACGTTAGGAACTAGCCCACTTGAATTAGAATCACATTCAGCTGACTTGGACTTAATTGAGGATGATCAAGAGCTCCTTGTGCGAGGTCATTCCAATGAGAGTATCATTCTAGACATGGAAATACATATTGAAAGCTCTGATATCTCTATCATGACTCCTAATATCTTTGACATAATTCAACATGAGTATCCTTTATCCTTAATCCCTCTTGAACCTATGGACTAGGAAAATGAAGGACATACTGCCATTGATATCTTTCCTAATGACCACGTCATATCTATATATCTTAATGCAATCGAACCCATAACAACGCTTACCAGGAATTTCAAAAATGCATCTTCCAATCAAGTGGGTGCCAAATATCCTAGTTGCAAAAGTGAAAATATAGAAAACAATATCAGGTCTAATGCTGAAAACCATCCCTTGGCAACATTAGATCAAGAAAAAGTAAAAAGAAAGGACACATCTAATGGTGAAAACCTCCTCAAGACACCGAAGGATGGGAGATTTGGCACCTTACCTGAATACTATCAAGAAAGGTCATCAATTTTGATAGAATCAATAGAGGTAGTTACCATTGGCACAATTGATCTACATCCAACAATCTCTCTATCAAAACATGAAGTACATAAATATTTGGAACTCTTCAAAAGAAGGAAAATGAAAAGATGGTCATATGAAGACATTCCAGGGTTCGATCCAAATCTTATAATACATCACCAGAATATCAATCCAAGAGAAGGCATCGATAATGGAACACAACATGGACCAAGAGCAGGTATTTTATTCATTACACCAAAAGGTCATACACTCCTAAAAGCATACAAATTAAACTTTGCATGCACCAACAATACAACAGAATATGAATCTTTGGTTACAGGTATCAAAATGGCTATAAAATGGAACATTACACAACTTCAGGTCTTTGGAGACTCTTAGCTTGTCATCAATCAAATCAATGACGATTATCAAACAAAGGATGAAAAGTTAATGCCTTATAAAAAGATGGTTGATGATATCAAGAAATACTTTGTTGAATAAATTTTCAGAAGATTCCAAGGAATGACAATAAAGCAGCGGATGCCATGGCTACACTTTCTTCTCTACTTCAGACACAAGAAAATCAATAGTGTTATGAATTTATGGTGGAAGAGTTGTTTTATCCTGCTCATAATTGTCCTAATTTCCAAACTATCTGTCATCTTGTTAGGCATGATTCCTCCCTCTATGGCCAAACTTACACATACCTGAAAGATAATATCCTCCCTCCTGACTTATCAAAAAATCAAAAGAGAAACTTTATTCACCAATCCTCCCATTATACTCTCATCGCGGGTACCCTATTTAAATGAGGTCTCGATGGTACTCTTTTAAGATGTCTCAAACAAGAAGAATCTAAGAAGGCCTTACATGAAGTCCATAACAAAATTTGTGGCACTCATTCAAGTGGTCTTACCCTTTCGAAAAAACTCATACAATTGGGTTATTATTGGCCAACTATGGAACAAGATTCTTTTTAGATAGCTAGAACATGCAAACAATGTCAGATCCATGGGAATTTGATTCATGCACCAACATAAGAACTTCATGCTTTAGCAACATATTGGACTTTTTGTCAATGGGGTCTTGATCTAGTAGGAAAGATAAATCCTTCTCCATCCAATGGTCACAAATTCATTCTTGTAGCTACAGAATATTTCCCAAAATGGATTGAGGCAATACCTCTCACAAATATAATAGGAAAACAAATTGCTGCATTTATCTTGAATTACATCATCTGTCACTATGGAATACCCATGACCATTATCATTGATAATGGGTGACCATTCAAGAATTAGGATGTACAAGAACTATGTGAGAAATTCAAGATCCAACATAAATTTTCCACACCCTACTATCCACAAGGGAATGGGCAAGCAGAAACATCAAACAAAACTATTCTGAAAATCCTCAAAAAGACAGTGAATGATGCTTGCAGAGATTGGCATATTCAATTGAACCCTTCTCTATGCGCCTACCATACTAGTATCCGCACACTAATAGGTGCCACACCTTTCTCTCTTGTTTATGGATCAGAAGCAATACTACCAATAGAAGTAGAGATACCTTCTCTACAAGTATAATTAAAAGGTCTTATCCTAGATGAAGAACAATGAGTACCTAGATTGCAAGAGTTAGAATTGATCCATGAAAGAAGACAAAATGCCTTTGATCATTTAAAGGTATATCAGCAAAGAATGTGCTGCAGTTATAATTATAAAGTCAAACTAAGAACATTTCAAGTTGGGGAACTAGTACTAAAAGAAAATCCATGCAACCAGACAGATAGAGAAAATAAAGGAAAGTTTGAACCAAACTGGTTAGGTTCGTTTATAGTCACAACAGTATTTGGGTCAGGAGCATATCAACTATCAACACAAAATGGGTATCAGCTCGAGGAACCCATTAATAGCATGCATTTGAAGAAGTTTTATGTCTGAAAAAGCGAAAAATCCAAAAACAGTGAAAAAGCAAAAAATCCAAAAAAAGTGAAAAAGTAGAAAATCCAAAAACAGTGAAAAAGCAAAAAATCCAAAAACAGTGAAAAAGCAAAAAATAAAAAAAATCAAATATGGGAAAAAGTGCAATAAAAACAGATGGTGAAAACCTGACCAAACAGGTGCTATCTGTCCACTAGCTCTTTCATCTATTAGTTCATGCATCCTTCTGCTTGCATTCATTCAGCATTGTTCATATCCATAATAAATCCTTGTACATACACAGGCATCTTGGGTGGCTTCTCACCATGGTTTGGATAATTGGGTATATCATACTAAATTTGTTTCTAGGCTTGGGGCAAAATTTTTGATCATTTTGAGCTTAATCAAACAGGAAGAACAACAGTTAGGCAACACTTATCAAGCGAAAACTGAGACACATCCAATGTTGAACACGAGATCAAATTATCAACCATCAAACTATCACAAAGTTAGTCTAAGAACATCACACACTTTTCAAATGGATGATATCTTTTGGATAATGATTTTAGCATGATTGTTCAACTTTTCTATCTTGATTTTCGCTATCATGATTTCTGAGGGACTCCAGGATGTCTTTGACTAGAGGAATAAGGAATATGATATTTTTCTTGTCTGCTGTCTATAAATTAATCATTAATATGTGCAAATTTGTCTCAGGACATGATCATCAGAGTATCATCAAAGACATTTTTGATTTGCATATTGAAATAGTTAATACTGCCTGTTTTACACAAGCAACACTCAAGTCATCTTGGTTCAATTATACCTCGATGCTTGTGCTAACTTACCATATAAAAATCTAGGAAAGTAGTGCTCAGGTCATCATGGTTTAATTATACCATTTATGTTTGCACTCACTTCCCACATTCTAAAAATCTCAATCATGACAAAACGCAATAACCCAGTGACTAGTCCGATCATTGATTTGCATTTTATTTGCATTTAGCTTGCATTTCATTCTTGCATGGGATCTCGCATGCTCATTTTATCCAAGGTAAAATCTATCACAGGAATCATCAAGGTATCATCATGAGTTTATACACAATCAAACTGATGACTCATCTCTATCTAGATATTATCGACCCAGTGAAAATCTTATATTCCTCCCTCAACAGAACCAACATCAACATATCTAAATCTTCCTGCAACTTGATATCAACAAACTGTCAGTTCTTTATCCAATCAACCTTATCAATTCTATCAATCGATCGCATCTAATCTATTCTATCATGTCTTATATAGGATGTATCTTTCCTAGAACTAGACATTCTGATCATGTCTTATACATGATATATCATTCCTGAAACCAGACGCTTTGAGCATCTTTGTCTTATACAGGAGGTGTCATTCCTGAAACCAAACTGAATCTCGATCTTATTAATCTAAACAATCAAGCTTTATCAATAATTAAAAACCACATCATCATAATCGTAGAACTCACATTTTCATCAACCACAGTTGCAGAAATCAAATCATTTCTATTCGGGACATCAATTTCGCAAAGATCCAAAAACTCCAAAGGTCAATTATCTCAATTGATCTCCCAAGGGGTCATCATCATATCACATTTTATCAATCAATAGTTGGGGAATCCTATCGAACCAATATCATCATCAAAATGAGATTATTCTTTGAATCAACGTGTCATCACACCTAAAAATGGTCTAAAGATAATTAATTAAATAAGCAATTATTTAATTAATCCCCCTCCCTAATTTAATGGAATTCATTACGCAATTTGATTGAATTTATCCCTTATATCTACTTATTAATAAATCTAGGGATTTATTTAATAGGTTCATTCTATACTCCCCTTTGATTAATTAATTCAAATTAATTAATCCTCCCCCCATTTCAATCAATTCTTCTAATCCCCTAATTAATTAAAACAAATCAATCTATGAGCTGTTGAGAATTAATTAGTCTTTTCCTATTATTTGAATTTTTAAATTCAAATTACCCACATGCCTCCTAACTTATAAACACCTAACCTAACCATCCCTCTAACCTAACCCATTCCACCTAACCCTGGGTCTAACTAACCCTATCCTATCTTGCACATTCTAACCTCCTTATCTTAACCTCCTATGGTGTGGATTTTTTCTTCTTGAGACACATGGCACTTTTGCCACATGTCTCCTCTCTTGGACACTTGCCCTTTTATGAGAAAGGCTCCTTGACACTTGTCACCGCAGAGATGACAAGTGTCCCTTCCTCCAACCTCCTCCAATTTCACCCTTGATATCTTCAGACTCAATCTTGACTGTTGATTCCTACCACCTCACCCCTGGCCTTAGAAATCCTATAAATATCCCTCATTTTGGAGCACAAAGGATCCAATCTCATTATCAATTTAGGTATTGTTACTATAGGCATATAATTTGATCATTTATTGTTATAAGCAATTGCATCTTAGATTTAGTTTAATTTGATCATTTTCTAGCATAATTGTTGAATCATGTAGCTTAATCAATCTCTTTTCTAGCTTAATTGCATCATCATCATAGCTTAATCATGCATATCATTAGCTTAATTAGTCTCTTGGATCAATATAGCATAATCAATCTCATCTTTGCATATCATTATCATTTTAAATCCTCCATCTAGGTGTAGTCAATCCATTGGGATTGCTTATCCAGATCTGAGAGCAAATCCATACTCGCATCTCTTAGGAGGCAATAGGTCTCTTTTTCATGGTTCATCTTTCATTTGCTTCTTATTTGCTAACCATGCTTGTAATGATCTATTGAGTGTTTTGTGTTGCAGCTGCAGATATCACACTTCACAGGCACGACATATATATATACATATACATATACATTATATGTATATGTATATGCATGTACATATATGTGTATATGTTTATGTATATATATATGTATATACATATACATACATATACATATACATATACATACATATATATACATATACATACATATATATATATATATATATATGTACACGTTTATGTATATATATGTATATGTATACATATATATACACACATATATATGTATATGTATATATATATACATATATGTATACACATAAACATATATACATATATATATACATACACATGTATATACACATCTACATATACATATACATATACATATACATATACATATACATATACATATACATATACATACATATGTATATATGTATATATACATATATATATGTATATGTATATATATAATATAAATATACATATTGTAGATGGAGGAAATGGATTTGAACACAAGATTCAATCTTCCAACATCCAACAATGAAGTTTTTCCTCTCCTATCAACCAAGATCTTGTATTTTTAAGATTTAGCTCTCAGAGCATTGTACACAAGAGGCTATGGTGAATGGAGATAATTTTAAAATAAAGATGTGTGATTGATCAAGAAAATTAAATGCAAGAATGCATGAAAGATCTCAAAGGATGCAAGCAATGAATTTTGAATGCAAAAGTTGTGGATGAGTGCTCAAAATGCCAAGATTGTGAAGAATGCATTTTGACATAAGTTCGACGCATAAAGATCAGATGCTCAAATAAGAGAGGAGGGCTTGTTTAAATAGATTTTCTCTGGGCGAGTTCATGTTGTGGGATGAATATGGGATAATGCAAGATGAGTGGTATAGGTAAGATGAGTGGTAAATGGGAAATGGTAAGTGGTAGGAGGGGATATTCAAGGGTTTTATTAAATAAATAGAGAAATGTATATAAGGTGAATGCATGAAGGCGTATGCATGAATGTGATATAATTTTTTTAAAAATAAATTTAATGGATAAATGGTAAGATATTAATAATAATATAATAAAAGATGGGAATTATGAATAATGAATTATGGAGAAATAATAATGTAATAATAAGGACTCGCCCGATGTTCGAAGAAATTTGAAATTAAATGAGGACAAACTAATGGAAATTTTTATGTGTCTACATTTTGCCCCTCTTTGAGACAATGCAGCGTGTCGCGTTGTTTCAAAGAAAATGACCAACTGATATATGCCCCAAAGGTGTCTTGGTAAGGGTGATGATTGATAGGTTATGCCCCCTCGAGAGATTGATCGAACAAATTGATGGAGATTGGTCTCTTGATAGATCGTGGGAGAGAAAGATTGGATGATTTATATTGCGCAAGTAATTAGATTGAGATGTACATTTGATGGAAATGTACAATTGATGAGGCATAACTGAACAATTGATGGAAATGAACAATATAGCCAGGTTGATAAGCTGATTAAGCTGATTGAGCTGATTAAGATGATAGGGATTGATGCTAGTGCAAGATAAGGTGATCCAATGATTGATTGATTGATTGACTCTAGGGGCATTGAGATTGCATGAAGCAAGTTTGTTGAAAAAGAGATTAAAGATTCAAAGACATGCATTGGTTGGATAAAGTGTTTGATTGATCTCACTGCAATAAGAAGAATGAAGAAGATGATGAAAAAGATAGATGAAAAGGAGGATGAGAAGAGAAAAGTGATGATTATGAAGAATGATGAGAAAGAGGATATGAAAGGTGATGAGAATTCTTGTGCTTTTTAAGTGCTTGTATCATCATCGTGCTTATTATAGCTAAAGGCAAAAAAATATTTGGATATCAATTAGATCCAAATGAATCAGTCACACCAATTGCGAGAAAGAAAACATATCAGACAGTAAAGGAATGCCTTAGTGTGTCTCAGACCAATATGTCCTCAATGATCTTAAGTGATCATGTCCTAAGACGTGTCGTCATATTCCCAAGGAACATCCCGCAAGTAGCAAACAAGTGAACATGCCCCATCCTCGCCTTTCTAGTCAAAGACATCCTGGAAAAGCTAAAAGACATGTCACCAAAAAGGAAAATCAAAAACAACCCAGAGAAAATAAGCAAACAATATGTTTCATGTCGAACGATTTTTTTTTTGTTCACAGTTGATGGGTTTGGGTGTATAAGTTGATCAGATGTTGTCCTGTTTGCTCAATTTAAGTCTCGTCATGTCATGAGTTCGTTGAAGTTCCAAAGTTGCATGCTTTTCCGAAGTGTTTGTGCCATCACAATGTTTATTGCATGTTTTTGGAGTTTTATGATTTTTAGGGTTTTATGAATGTTTTAATTTTTAGGGTTTTTTCAGGAGATTTTATGATTTTTAAGATTTTTTTAGGACCTTTTATGATTTTTTAAAGATTTTTTTAAGGACATTTTATGATTTTTAAAGATTTTTTCAAGACATTTTATTATTTTTTAAGATTTTTTCAAGACATTTTATGATTTTTTAAGATTTTTTCAAGACATTATATGATTTTTAAGATTTTTTCAAGACATTTTATGATTTTTAAGATTTTTTCAGGACATTTTATGATTTTTAAGATTTTTTTTTAGGACATTTTATGATTTTTATGATTTTTCCATGTTTGCCCCTTGTGTCTAGCAAGGTAAAATGGATTTTGAGTGGATGAATGAATGAATAGGACATGAATGGATAAGCGAATGATGGAGAAAGCTTATGTGGTTGTCAAGGACTATCTCAGAATAGGGTAGCATGTTAATCCAAGCTCAAGGATCAAATATAGCAATATAAAGCAAGGGTATGGTGTAACTAATGTCATATGGTCCAAAGAAATGACCATGTCAAGAGGTTTGTTACATTTTATGTCCTTAGTTCAGATCAAGATGAAGGGATAGATTTGGCTAGGAGGCAGATATGATAAGCAAGATCAAAAGGGGGTAATGATGGATGGAAGCAAGCAATGGACAAAATAATGTATAGGAGCTTAAGGCTGTGGATCAAGTGCAATAGATAGGACACACAAAAGCCTATAAAGATCCTTAACCTTGTCAAGATCAAAGGTGGAAAAAGGGATATGGATGGATATAGAGTGAATGAGGGATAATAGATGGATGCACACAGATGGAACTTGCCCCCAGTGAATAGTGCAAGAAAATAATGAATTACGCATGATGCCTATTTGCTAGGTTTTCATCATGGTACTTGCCCAAGGTGCCTATTTACCAGGTTTTCACCAATGGACGATTTTTTTTTTCTCTTTACTTTTTTGTTTTTTCACTTTTTTTTTCTTTTTCTCTTATTTTTCATTTTTTTCTTTTTTTCTCATTTTGACTTCTTTCTTTCATTTTTTTGACTTTTTTCAAACTATTGGAAGATGATGGATACTTGATAGGAGATATGACTCAGGAATCAAGTTGTTCTCTAGATAATATCCCTAAAATATGTTCTATAATGATCCATGGCTATTGAAGGTATGCTCAAAGATGTCGATAGGGTGATGGTAAAGGGAGATGAAATGGATGATAAGACAAAAAGGTTATAAGGGTTTATGCAAAGGATTGGATAAGAGGGATGGAAGGATAGAACATAGGTGTTGGATAATGGATGGGATGTTGGAAGAATTGTGCATGGCTGGATGGAAGTACTAGCAAGATCAACATTGGCACACACCTTGAGGGGTGGTGGACAGATGGAGGATTAGTGGATTTCAGAGTTTGTGATTTTTGATGGAAAGGTTGATGTGGATTTTAGGACACAAGGAGCCAAAATGGATGAAGGAGGTGAAATAGGTTTTAGGATAGTGGATGTGGTAGAAGTTGGGGTAGCAAACTTGAATGCCAATTTTGATTTTTCTTTAGTGTGCAAGTCTTGTACGAGCGACTTGGGAATCCACATGGATCTTGAATTTTTTTTTTTTTTGTGATTCTTTAGAATGCATTGCCTCAATGTAAGACTTAGGAAGCCATACAAATTTTGAATTTTCTTCTTTCTTTGTGGGCCTTTGTGGCCTTTTGGACATTTCTTTCTTTTGTAGTCCCTTGGAATGCATTGCTTCTACAAGCACCTTAGGAACCCATATGGTTTTTGAAATTTTTTTCTTTTGCTGAATGGGCCTTTGTGGCCTTTTGTATATCTCTTTTTCTTTTTGGATCACATTTTGCTTTATTTTTACATGTCGATTAGATGGGACATGTTGATCCTTAAATGCATGTGGATTGTTTGACTCATGACTTGTATGCTTGGCATTCAAATTGCTTGGAGAAGGAAAAGAATGTGTAGGTGGATAGGAATGATATGAAGGTAATTTGGATGGATGGAAGGTGCTCGAAAATGTGTGTCTTTGTTGATCTCACATAAGAGTTGGAGGGATATAGGGACCTAAAATAGATGGAAGGGGTGAAGGGGAAGGCGTGTATTTGGATTTACCTAGAGAAATGTAGGATTTATGAGGGATACCACCATCTTGAGAGTGAGAAATGTAGCAAATATAATCAAGATTTTCTTTTATATCAGGGGATTCTAATATACCATTTTCATGGATGTCTAACCCTTTTCTTCAATAATGCATGCTTTGGAAGATCTTTTTAACAAAGGGTTTCTTCTTACTTTTGATGCTAGAGGCAAGTCCATTTTGAGGTGGAGGTGGCTTGCAAGGGATGATAGGATCATGAGAGGACTTTATGGGCATGATGGACTCTTGAGGAAAACATGGAGAATTATGACAAAGGAATAAGGAGATACTTTGATCTTGACATGGAAGAGGACCATTGGATAAAGTAGGAAGGGTGTTTGACTCTTCATTTTGAATAGGATCCTTTTAAAAGGTGGAAGAGGCATCATGATCTTTCTTAGGAAGTGGATTAGGAATGGGATTCAGAAGGATGCTTTTCTCTTGAGATGGAAGGGGGGTCATCTTGGAAGAAATGGAAAGGTATAAGGGGATCATCATGGGATTCTAGGGAGGTAGGATCTTTCTTAACCATTGGATGGGATTGGAGAGTTTTGGTGTCTTGATCTTGATTTATGATAGGGCTTGTTTCTTCATTCTTCAAATTATCCTCTTGACATGGAGCCACTTCTAAGGAAGGGGTAGTGTTTTCGATATGCATGGGGGATTCTTGGAAGGTGTTCATGTTTTTGCATGATGGGGAATAATTTTGGATGGGGCCTTCTAGAGTGGGTATGATTGGAATTAGAGTGCATGATGGCATAGGATCTAGGACATTTGAATCATATAGAGGATTTGTATAAAAGAATGGATTATCTTGGATTTGTACTATGGATAGACCTTGAGGGTCAACATGAGAAGTTTCACCATTAGGTTCATTGTTTGAAGGAGATGGTATGGATTGTTGTTGAGAAGTTTTAGGAGATGAAGGTATTGTGGAAGAGATGGAGGCCACATATGGAGCCTTGCTAGACATAGGTGTATTATTTTGATCATGTTTGGTAATGACATCTAGTTTCTCCTTAGGTGAATTGTTAGGATCTTCAATTTCAATTACACCATTATCAAGGAGGTCTTGAATTTTATGTTTTAATTCCATACACATTGAAGTCTTGTGTTTGTTATGTCTATGATATGCACAATAATTACTCAAAAATTCACATCCCCGTGTGGTCTTATTATGCAATATGATAATATTGTGCTCAAGAAGCTCTTTCAAAGCTGACTCAATAGATTGTCTCAAAGGTGTAAATTGTCTATTTGAGGGATATTTTGAAGAAAATTCTTGTTGTCTTGGTGAAGGACTCATGTGATCTTTCTTGAGATTTGGCTTTTGATTTTCAATTATTTGTTGTTCCACCTTATATAGTTGTTTTAGCATTCCTTGAAGTTTGTCACTCTTGATATCATGAATTTGTTTCTCAAAAGGGGTCATTGATTCATTTTGTTGAACTTGAATGTCATATATTTCTCTCTTGAGATCTTGAATTTGTTGAGCCAAAGTAGCCATGGATATTTATGATAGTTCTGATCTTTGACCTAGGACAATGTATGCGACTCTAGGTATGACACAAACCCTAAAGTGCAAAGGGGGGGCTGTATGATATGAGTGAGATTAGGATGTGATAAAGATCAATGTAAAAATGTAATCTATGTGACATGATTGAGATGTGAATGTGCCATAGGATGGATGCAAAATGCAATCTATATGATAGGAAAGTGATGTGCAGCTAAACCTTAAATGGGATATGAGAATGAATGATGCTTGATGCAAGGACTAAGGATACTCTAGGTCTGAAAATATTTCCAATGTGGGATTTGACTTGTGCTATGATGGATAGATACAAGGATACGTTATCAAAGAGAGGGTATGCTGTGATAGGAGATGATGAACTCCAAGCGGAATACCAACTCAAAGACATTGAAAGATTCCCTAACTCAAGGAATATGCACCTCAAGTGATAAGGGGGATTGATGATCAAAAGTTGATGTCAGACCTAAGATGAGAAATCCTAAGTGCAAGCAACATTTTTTGTTTTTTTGGATTTTTTTTTTTTTTTTTTGCTATGCAAATACTAATGAAATGCTAGGACCAATGATAAAATGACCTAAGGAACTTGTGCAAGGTTTAAGGTTATGTCCTAAAGGAATTATGGAAGGCTATGCAAAGATTATGGGTATGATCTAAGGGGATTATGCATGGGTTTGATCTAGGGAAGATATGCAAAGACTAGGTATGATTAAATAAGATATGCAAGGATGAAAGGTGCAACTAGGTGAAGACTATGCAAGAATCTAAAAGGGTATGGGAAACTAGAATGATGTGACTATGTGAGGACCTAAAAGATCAGAACTTCAAAATCAATCTCAAGATATTTGAAATGATTGTTTTGAGAACACAAGTTCAACGTTTCAAGGACAATGTTGTTGTACAATGTGGATGGATACTTCAAAGCTTAGACCAAGGTTTTTTGTAAAGTGTTTCAATTTCAAGTGTGGTGTTGATTATGAAATGTTCTTGTTTGTTTGTGCACACATTTAGAAAACATGGCAGACGGAATGTTTGTTTGATTTTGCAATAAAAACACATTCAAGCACATTCCTAAGGTTGGCCAGGACAATAGTTATTGAATCTCACTTGGGGGCTTACCCTGAGCTATGCAATTAAGAGTGGATACTTAGATACTTGACCCCATTGGCTCTACCCTCGACACTCACTTCTTTGGGGCAGCCAAGCATCAGTCCCCACAAAAACTCCCCATGGAAAACTTTGTATCTCTACCAAGAACCGTAAGAATGTGAGCCGCTTCAGAGGTCCGACCTCTTGCGTCAACAACTAGAAGGATTTTGGCTTCTAACACAAAAGGTGTCTAGTAAGGGCATCCGTTCGAGTGGCCATACATGCGATGGCATATGCTCCATTAAGGAAGGCTCCTAGCCTATAGAGGTTGCACTCTATAGGGTTTATGGGGAGACATGCCATCGGTATGAACTAATCAGTACTCATTGCTTGCAACTTTCATCACAAACACATTTATTTATAGTGGTTCGGAGGAGCTTGGCTTTAGCCCGTTACCACTTGGGTCGTTCCCTCTCACCAAGCCTTAAGGAATTCTCGGGAAGCAGGCCCTCTAGAAGTGTAAAACAAAAAGAGCCTATTGCTCAAGACACAAAAGACACTGGTTAATTTTAAAGCACCAATTCGAAATGTGATCTAATCTAAAAATCAAACAATCTGTTTCAAATCACCATTTCTTTGACATGCATCCTGCATCAAACAATGTTAGTAGTTTCAAGATATGATCTTTGACACACGAGATTGGATACCATAAGATGAAACTTGCATGCAACACACTCATTAGACATGGGAGAATGTCTATGGGAGAGCCTAAATAAGGCATATGAGCTATCAAAGATCTTGCATTTGTACTGCATAAAACACATGGATTTGCAGTAGTTGTTTGATAGTTATGTTATTGGTCTTGCAATGCATCAAAATGTGGGAGCAAAGACAAGTATAGACAAAGTGCATGAACTGTTTCTAAAAATCCCCAAAGAGATATATCACAGTGCTCAAAAAGGTGGCTTTAAATGTAGAAAACATAGAACCAATGACCAGGTATGCAAGACGTGGGGCTATTTGGCAGATGTGGGAACTATTTTTCCTACAGAAACAAGGCACACAACTATTTTTAAATTGCAAAATTCTACATTAAAGAAATCACGAGAACCATTACTGAAGACAGAACTCGAGTGTAGGAAAGAGCTGTAGCGAGATAGGTTAAATGTCTCCAAATTTATCAAAACAAGACCAAAACAAAGTACAGGAAATGTGTATGATATTTTGCAGACTATAAATGTAATGGATTTATTCAAAATGGTTTTAGAAATGATCAACCAAATCTGTGAACAAAATAGATTAGAACGAGAGATCCTGTAGACATAGGCAAAACTTCAAATGAAACGAGAGATCCTACAAACAAGCCTGTGAACAAAATAGATCAAAATGTTAAACTTTCAACAAGTGAAAAACCAAACAATTGAAAGGACAAGTGCATGGTCCCACCGGGCATGCCGATTGTAGATGGAGGAAATGGATTTGAACACAAGATTCAATCTTCCAACATCCAACAATGAAGTTTTTCCTATCAAAAACACACATGCAAAGCCAAAATAAACAAAGAAACACACATGCATTAACAGGAATTTGCCTCCATTGCTCTCCTATCAACCAAGATCTTGTATTTTTAAGATTTATCTATCAGAGCATTGTACACAAGAGGCTATGGTGAATGGAGATAATTTTAAAATAAAGATGTGTGATTGATCAAGAAAATGAAATGCAAGAATGCATGAAAGATCTCAAAGGATGCAAGCAATTAATTTTGAATGCAAAAGTTGTGGATGAGTGCTCAAAATGCCAAGATTGTGAAGAATGCAAATTGACATAAGTTCGACACATAAAGATCAAATGCTCAAATAAGAGAGGAGGGCTTGTTTAAATAGATTTTCTCTAGGCGAGTTCATGTTGTGGGATGAATATGAGATAATGCAAGATGAGTGGTATAGGGAAGATGAGTCGTAAATGGGAAATGGTAAGTGGTAGGAGGGGATATTTAAGGGCTTTATTAAATAAACAGAGAAATGTATATAAGGTGAATGCATGAAGGCGTATGCATGAATGTGATATAATGTTTTATTTAATAAATTTAATGGATAAATGGTAAGATATTAATAATAATATAATAAAAGATGGGAATTATGAATAATGAATTATGGAGAAATAATAATGTAATAATAAGGACTCGCCCGATGTTCGAAGAAATTTGAAATTAAATGAGGACAACTAATGGAAATTTTTATGTGTCTACACATATATGTATATGTATATATATAATATAAATACACACACACACACACACACACACATATATACATGTGTATATACGTATATCTATATGTATATATGTATATATACATATACATATATACATATATATATGTATATGTATATATATAATATAAATATACATATATGTATATGTATATATATAATATAAATACACACACACACACACACACACACACACACACACACACACACACACACACACACATATATATATATATATATATATAGAGAGAGAGAGAGAGAGAGAGAGAGAGAGATACATATACATATACATAAATATATGTATATATATTTCTATTTATATATATGTGTGTGTATATGTATATATGTGTGTGTGTGTGTCTGTGTGTGTGTGTATATACACAGACCACAAACAAAGTTTCACAGATTGCATCTTATAAATAATACAGATTCCAGATTCCAAAAGCCCAGATTTACAATAAAATCTATCTACCCCAAATATAAAAAACCCATATATAATTAATTAACAAAGCCTTATACCACAGAAAAAGTTTCACAGATTGTATCTTATAAACAATACGGATTCCAGATTCCAAAAGCCTAGATTTACAATAAAATCTATCTACCCCAAATATAAAAACCCATAAATAATTAATTAACAAATCCTTAGATGAAATCTTTTTCTGATAAAAAAAGAATAATCTTTAATTCGGAATTCAAAGCTAAAAATTTAATAGAACCCAACACCCCCCATTAACAGACAAATCCTTTTACTTTTTCTCGTTTTAGTAGAAAAATAATCAAATTGATTTTATTCAAATTACGACAAAATTTTAACATGCACAGGAAGAAAAGGGATCGGAAACCTACCTTATTCACTATCAGAAAATCTACACAGAGGAGGTAGCAATGATTTCCCAAGAGATCCATGACAAGGAACACAATTCCAGAAAGCTTCAACAAAATCTATCAAGCTCCCTTGCTAATTTCTACTTCAATATAATTTTCTCCAAATTTTCCTTGAAACCCCCAAAACCAGGAAAGTATTTGCAGAGAAAGAAAATTCACGACAAGCTCCCCTTTTCCAAAACATCCATCCCCATAATAATAACTCTATTTTTGAAAAATGTAGTGCCCTTCTCTTTTGACTTGACAGACTCTATATTTATGAGCTTTCTATGTGTGGCTTCAACCCTTTTGGTGTTGGTCGATTTTGGATTTGGTTGTGATGCTTGATTATGCTTCCTGGATTTATATGTGACTTTGATATTTTATTTTATAAGGATGGTTAGAATAATGATGTTTTGATCATGTGATGTTAGGGTATGTGCACAAAGATGGTGGTAAAAAAAGTGGACATCACCCAAAAAAAACATGGAAAAACAAGCAGCACGTACATGGTTCTAAAATTTGAAATGATCGCATACGCGCTTAGGTTTGTTGTTCCCGAGCCTAGAGACGTGCTACCTCTAGGAAAATGAGTGCGTGCGTTCTACTTATAGGAAAATGAGCGCATACACGATACTTATAGAAAAATGAGCTCGTACACACTAATAATCCCAAAAGAACCACGCACGCGGTGCCTGTCAAAAAAAGTTTTAAAAAAAAAACTAGGTCTTATTTTACCGTGAATACATTTTTAGTTTGTTTTTTCTTCATTTTCTCTCCTAAACCATGAATGGGGTGCTAGATTTCTCCTCCAGACACTATGGATCAAGGTTAGTTTTTGTTTATTTTTGTCTTTCTTTCCCATTTGTTTTTTATTATGGGAAAATCAGGTTTTGAAGGGACCCCGAAACCCTTTACAAAGTAACCATAAAAGATAAAAGCATTAAGAAACTAAATGGGACAAATAGTGAAAAAACTAGCAAAGTGCTGGACAAAAGCTAGCAGAAAAGTCCAACACTACTAGCAACAACCAGCAAAAACAGAAAAAAGATGAATTACATTATGTTTTTAAGGGCATTAGCCAATTTATCGCTAATCCCTTGCATTTCTTTGATATTATCCCTGAGATTTGGGATTTCCTTTGAAGAAGCCAAGGCAACCTTTTTCAAGCTTGCCTTGGTCCTTTTATTCGCACCTCTAGGAGAACTATCCACATTCCCAGCCTCAGTAGCAACCTCTTCAACATCAAGGTCCACAATAGACTTGGTAGGGCTGGGACCATCAAGGTATTTGGCTATTTCCTCCATGTTCCTGGTCGTAGAGTTGAGGATCTCCGAAATCAAAATTAGGAAGTTCTTCATGACAACCTTCCCTTCCTCCATCTTGCTGATCTGAACTTCTAGCTTCTCCACCTTTTCGTCCATTTCCTTTTTCCATTTCTCCAGGTTGCTTTCACCTTTCTGACCTTTCTCTTCCTGATGTTTAGCCTTTTTTTTCTATTTTATTAATTCTTTCATAAACCCATCTATCAAAACCTAGACGAGCATCAGACTGGTTCTTAAGCTTATCTAGGATAAGCATACCGATATTTATCTCATCACGAGCTCTATCCTTTTCCATGCTCGTATCCTCCTTATCCTTGTTTAGCTCTGTTTCCATTTGCTTGTCCTATTTTTTCTAGTTATCTAGCTCCTCCATGGGCTGGTTGTTGAGATCACCAAGGCTCGCACTATGGGTAGGTTCCTCCTTATTACCCTCATCCTCTTCCTGATTTTCCTTCTCATTACCACTATCCATTCTAGATGTTTCCTTGACCAATATTTTCTGATCGGAATCTTCCTCTTCTCCTCCTTCCTCTTCCCCAACTTCCTCATATTTCCAGCTCTCCACCCTATCAGTATCATTAGTCTCCATATCACTACCTTCTTTTCCCATATACTCAGGATCAACCTCCACATCCTTATGTTTATGGCTCAAATCCATGTCCTTCACATTTTTCTCCGCAGAGCCTTTTTTAGCCTTTTTACTCTGTTTCTGCTCATCCTTGTTAGGCCCAGAATCCTCACTTTTCCTCTTGCCTTTTCCCGGGGACACCGATAGCCTTTTGTTTTCCTGAATCACCAAAATCTTACAATGCTCATAAATGAGCAAAATAAGACCATAATGTAGCATAGGAGAAGAGGGATTCTTAATGTGCTTGTTCAATGAGCGCGATAGGGACCTGAAAAGGTAATAAGGAAGAGACACCCTTTTCTCATGCCTAAAGTGGTTTAGAAGCACAAAGTGATAGGTATGGACCCTAGTGAAGTGTCCCTCCATAGTGATATACTCCATAATGGCATTAAGAACAAAACCCCAAAATTTTTTAATGTTAGATGCATCATAATACCCCCCAGATTCTTTGCCTAATTTAGCTCTCTCCTTATCTTTATGTGGAAAGAGCTTCACAACATTATTGGAGACTTTCAAGTCCCTAAAGAAATTGAGGCCAGTATGGGGCATACCTGTGACCATAGAGATGAAGTCCACATCCAGCTTAAATTTGACACCATGGATTTTGAAAGTGCCATTTTTCCAGTTTTTCAGTCACTGTAGTAACCGCCAAGTTAACTCTGCTTTTGTCATAATCCACCAGTTTTTCCATGAACGGTGTCATAAAACCCTTCTCCAGCTTTGTCCAGACCTTGGGCATCTCCTGCCATCTAGAAAGGTTATTGGGTTCCTCTCTTCTAAGGTCACCTCCAATTCTTGAATTCATTATGCAATTTTTCCGCTTCAACAAATTCGAAGCGAGCTTCCAGATGACACTAGGACACTTGAAAATAAGAACCCACAAAGCATGCGGATTTTTAATATTCTTATTTGAAACTCTTCCCTTCTGACAAGCTATCATCTCCTTTTTAAAGTTTTGATGTTTAATCATTAATACAACCATGATTAAAATGCAATCTTCCTTTCCCCATAATTCTGTCCTTTCTAATGAGGTCTTTAATATTGAACTCAATATTATCTTCACCATTCCATATGGTTTGTTTTTCGGATATAACACCAAGGTTAGAAAGACCGTCCACGATGACATTCTTTTCTCTAAAGGCATGCTCAATAATAAAAGATTTAAAACTAGTAATAATTTCTCTGGCCTTAAAAATGATATTTTCAATGGACCACGAAGGCTCAACTTCACCGTTTAGGAATTTAGTAATATTAAGAGAATCTCCCTCCAACCATAATTTATCATGATTGAGATTTTTAGCAATAATTAGAGTATTAAGGGCAGCCGAAGCTTCAACATAATGGCTTGTTTGGTTACCCAAAGGACCAACAACAACCACAAGACAACCTCCAGCAAAATTCATGACAATTCCCCCATAACTAGTATTGCTAAGATTTCCCTTAGATGCCCCATCGAAATTGGCCTTGATCCATCCCTAGGGAGGAAAGCTCCAGAAAAGACCATCTCTATCTTTATCCTTTCTATTTCTGCTATTGGAAAGGTTCCATCTTTCATTAAAATCTTCCTTAGCAAATAATCCAATATTAATGCCATATAAGCAATCATGGATCCCTCTATAAATTTTATCCACCACCACTTCAGGGTTCACATTTTTTTCCCTAAAAATCCTATTGTTACGCTCCTTCTAGATGTTCTAGGTGACAATGGGAAGAATAAGTTTCCAAAGCTCAACATTCTTAGAATTAGAGCTAGGGAAAAACCATTATTGCCAGAACTCTTCCAGTGAGTTCGGGAAAACCCAGCTCAACTTCCACTTATTAAGAATTATATTCCAAATATCCCAATTGAAAGTGCACTGGTAGAGGATATGGCATGCAGATCCCTATAGCAAAGGGAGCACATGTTAGGAAAAGCAAATCCACACTTATGGAGATTATCAAGGGTTAGTACCTTATTTTGGATAAAGATCCAAAAGAAGATATTAATTTTGGGAGTCAAATTCTTCATCCACACTTTCGCCCACAAAGGAATCTCATCCAAAACTTTGTAATGTATAGAGACAGCTGAAGAAACAGAATATTTCCCATCAGAAGTTTCCTTCCAAATCATACAATCCTCAAAATGCTCCATGAAGATTTTGGAAGAGAGCAAGGTCTCCAAAAATCTTAGGCCCAGACAAACCTGGCTAAACTCAATCCACATAACATTTCTCTAGTAGTCCCTAACAAGGTCTCCATATCTACTTTTAAACTAGTCTTTCCATTCATTAAGAATGGGGATTTCCTCCAACGGTTTATCCATTAGCTATTTGTCCTCCCAAAATCTGATAATTCTCCCATTACCTAGTTTCCACTTTCTTCCAACAACAGCCCAAACTTTAGCCATTTGAACAACATTCCAAATAGCAAAGCCATCCACAAGGAAGAAATATCCATAAATTCTTCATCAGATGGTTGCATATGAAGGTATTTCTTTTTCCAAATGGAACTCCATTCCCTTTCCTCTCCTTTCATTCTCCAAATTTGTTTAGCTAATAGGGCATTGTTCATAGCCATAATGTTCCTTATTCCTAGGCCCCCAAAAGCCTTATGAGTGCAAATATTATTCTAGGCAATAAGGGGGATTCTAATCTTATCTTCCACTCCTGACCATAAGAATTTTTTTGGTATTCTTTCAATGGCCTTAGCAAACTTCCTGGGGATCTTAAACAGACTAAGGGCATAGATAGGAATATTTTTAAGAGTAGCCTTAACCATCGTCACCTTACCCGCTTGGCTGAGGAGGGATCCCTTCCACCCAGCCAGTTTGGAATTAAATCTATCAACCAACTTCATCCAGAAATTTTTTGAAGGCTTTAAGCACAGAGGGAGACCCAGATAAGTAGAAGGAAACTCTACAATTTTACATCTAAGGATCCTTTCAATCCTTCTTTGTCTATCCATAGGGGTGTTGATGAATAACAAAGAACTCTTATCCTAATTTATTTTTTGCCTAGAAGCAGCTTCATAAGAATCCATGACAATCTTCATATTTCTAGCTTCTCTTATGGTAGCTTCTCCCATGGTAATAGAGTCATCGACGAACTATTCATGAGTACAGGTTAAGTTGGATGAGGAAGGCTTAAGGCCTTTGAGTTTCTCTTCCTCCACACTTCTCATAATAAATTTGCTCAAACTTTCTGCCAGGATAGTAAACAAGATAGGAGCGATAGGACCTCCCTGTCTTAGGCCTCTAGAACTTTTGAAAAAACTGGAGGGAGATCCGTTAATAATAACAGCAAAAGAGGTCATACTAGTCAGCTGAGAACATAGCTAGATCACCTTTTCCCCAAACCCAAAAGCTTTCATAATTATGAAAAGGAATTACCAATTCACTCTTTCATAGGCCTTAGACATAGCTAGCTTCAGAAAAAAGCCCTATTTTTTAGCAACGGTTAGAGAATGAATGTTCTCATGAACCGAAATGATGGAATCCAGAATCTGTCTACCAGGGACAAAACCATTTTGCTGGGCAGAAATTATGCGAGAAAGGGTATCCAACATTCTAGAAGTGAGCACATTAGATATTATTTTGTAAAAAGAATTACAAAGACTAATAGGTCTAAACTTATTGAGAGAATCAGCTCCAGGGATCTTAGGGATGAGGTCAATAAAGGTGGCATTGAGTTCTTTGAGAAGCCATCTAGATCCAAAGAATTCTTTTACACCATTACAGATGTCATTCTCCATAATATTCCAAAAATTTTGAATGAAGAACATAGCGAATCCATCTAGACCAAGAGACTTGTCTCCAAGAAAGGAAAAAATTGCCTTTTTGATCTCCTAATTCGAAGGGATCCTAGAAAGATTTTTTCTGTCATCCTCATTTAAAATGGTAGGGATAGCTTGAGCAAGAAGGTCTTGATTTCTGATATCCAAAGAATCCTCACCACCCAAAATATTACTAAATAAATCCACAGCTTCCTTTCTAATTTCATCTTCATCCAACAAAATACCCCTGTTATTGGATAAACTGGAGATTTTGTTGGCCGCCCTATGCTTAAGAGCAGTCATGTGGAAAAATTAGGTAATTTTATCACCTTCCTTCAAATATAATTCTCTTGATCTTTGTCTCCAAAAGGTTTCTTCATTAGAGATAATTTCATGATATTTGGAAAGCAACCCATTTTCAGAATTCCTCAAATCCTCAGAAAGGCCTTCCACTTGAATTTAATCCTAAACTTCTTTAATAACTATCTTAATATTGGCTTTCATTTTGAAGATATCTCCAAAAGTCTCTTTATTCTATATTTTGACTTTGGCTTTGATAATATTAATCTTTTTGGCCACTCTGAATAAAGCAGTACCCTTAACCTTTGAATTCCACCACTCAGAAACAAAGTTTTCCAGAGAGGGGTGGGATAACTAGGCTTTTTCAAATCTAAACGGAAAATTATGTTTTGAGGAAGTAGGATTGGCAGTGAGAGAGATACGATAATGATCAGAACCAATCTTAATGATAGATGCCAGAGATCAATTATACTTAGAGAGCCAATCGGGGGAGATCAGGGATCTATCGAACCTAACTTGAATGAGATCAGGGCCAGATCTTCTATTGGTCCAAGTATAATTTATCCCTTTGAGATCCACATCCATCAAAGCTTGATCATTGATAAAGTCCATGAGATCTTGTCTTCCATCTAACTGCAAAGGAAGGCCTCCCATCTTTTCATCCTCTTTTAAGGGAGTATTGAAATCTCCCGTAATAATCCAACTTTTATCTGAAAACCTTTGTCTCTCTTCTACCAGACTCCTCCAAAATTTAGCTCTTCCAGCTTTAGTATTAGGTGCATATATATTAGAGATAACCTAGAGAAAGTTATCCCTAATATGCTCAAGCAAAACTGAGGTCGTGTTAACCCCTAAAGCAATTTCCTTACCTTTAATGGAATTTTGATTCCAAAAGATAGCTGTGCCTCCTGAGGCACCCTCCGAGCTAGTACCAATCACCCCATTATTTTTTAAAATTCTAATTTTTTCCACTTTATCCTTACACATCTTAGTTTCCTGAATAAGAACTACATCTGGTTTATGATCTCTAACAATATTACGCAACACATCCTGCTTGTGGGGAGCGTTCAACCCTCTAATATTCCATGAAATTATCTTCATAATTTAACCAGAGATAAGGCTGACTCGATGGAAATCTGTGTTCCATCAACACGATTCTTCCAACTTTCCTATTCCCTCTAATTCTTTAGAGAGGGTCTCCCCTATTTTTTGTTCTGATTTCCAACATCTACAACCTTCTTATTCTTGTTTCTAGTTGAAATACCTCCATTGGGTCCTACCTTATTTGACTTGCCTTCTTTATTACCGAAAACCCAAGGATTTCCCTCAAGACCCACCATCTCCATGCTTCTGGGAGGAGTTTTACACTAGGAGTTTAGGTTCATATTTCCAGTCTTCTTAGGACTTCCATTGGTTAATAACAACAAAGGCATCATTTCCAAGATATTATAGTCTTGAGCTTCATAAAAGTCTTCATCGTTTCCTTTTTATTAGATGAAGATGAAACATCATTACTAGATAAATCAACAAATTTACCCTGAATGATAATATCAACCTTCAAATTCGTAGATTTAGTATTTTGAACCAAGTCTTTAGTACCATCTTCTCCCTCCTCATTACTTTCTTTTTGACTATTAGAACAGACGCAATCAAAGTTTTCTTTGTAGTTATTCATACCCTTATTTTCCTCATTTTCCAACTCAGTCGCTTCCTTCTCAGGGATTAACTCTGAAGGTGGAGCATCATTATTCCCTTTCATTTGCCATTTATGCTTCAGATTACTATCAGTTTAGTATTCTTACCCTTCTTGGAAGAACATGATTTTGCCCAATGACCTGACTTTTTACAATGAAAACACACAAATGGGAGAGATTCATATTCAATCACTTGGGTCCATTTCCCCAGTTTAGACAAAATCTCAATGGATTGAGGCATATCCATCATTTGATTAACATTAACACAAATACAAGCAAAAACCAACCTAGATTTGGCTGTAGTCATCAGGTTGATCGA
Source organism: Cryptomeria japonica (assembly GCF_030272615.1). Lineage (NCBI taxonomy): Eukaryota > Viridiplantae > Streptophyta > Pinopsida > Cupressales > Cupressaceae > Cryptomeria > Cryptomeria japonica. Next base: position 424,964,663 of record NC_081413.1, on the reverse strand, counting down.
CAAGAGTTCCCCAAAGGAGCCCACAATCCCTTTAAAAACCTCCTCATTCCAAAACTCCAATGGAAGGCCAGGAAGACACATCCACATAGGAGCCAACACGAAGAAGGAATCATCCAACGGTAAGTTAGGAGCCCATTTCTATAAAGCCAAAGTTGACTTGTTGAACATCCACGGACCTTCACAGAGCCCTTTATTCAAATCTTCTTCATTATTAAAAGCAAAGGAGAAAAACCCCCTAAGCAAAGCCACCACATCCACTTGGCCTTTGAGAAACCATTTTCTCCTTATAAAGTTCCTAACAACATCAATGTTAGGTCTAAAACCAACAAATTTCCCAACCAAAGTGATAGCCAGACCAGAGATAGAGAAATCAACCAGCTTATCCGACACAAATATAGCAAAAACCCCTATCACCGGAGCAAAAATATTTTTAACTTCTAGAAGTCCAAAATGCAATGAAGGCCTGACTCCAAATAGAGCCATCCATTTATTTACTTTACCTCTATCATGTGGGTCCCCTAGTTTGGAATCTTTATCTTCAACCAATTTGTTTGTCACCTTGTCCCCCACAGGACCCTGGGAGGCCTAGGAACCTGCATGATCACCAACACCAGGTGTAGAAAGTCCACCATCACCCTATTTGAAATTTGAATTTCCCGCTCATTGCTCACCTCCTCCCACAAAGTTTGCTATCACATGATGGCCTTTCATTATGAAGTTATTTCCCGTTTGTTCAATTTGTTTTACATTTTAAATTTAATTTCATTAATTTTGATTAGTTTTTTTCATTTTTGGTTTTAAAAACTAGATTCTTCTAATCCACAACAAGAACAACCAAATGCACCTCCCGAAAACCCACAAGATACACCCCAATTCCTCCTTTTGATTGCATACCTGAAACACAGGAGCAATTAATTAATCAGTTAGGACAAAATACGTCTAAAATCAATAGACTGATTGTTAAATTGAAAACATCCGAACTTGAGCATCATCATTCCCTCACCACTAGCCTAGAAACATTAGCTAGTGGTGCCATAGTTGTTTCCACACAAATTACCAAATGGGGAAGCTTTAGGGATAGGTGTCGTCAATTCTGTGCCGATGGGATATCATACGAGGGAGTAAAAAACAAAAATGTTAGTAAACAACAAATATGTGCCCTTTTCGTTGATCCCAAAAATGGCCAGTCATTACCTCTTAGTGCAAAGAGGTTTCCCATACATTGGTGTACCAGTGTACAGATGAAGAATCTTTTTTGGCCGAGGTGGTGGATGGTCTTTGATGATCCACCTTGTAATAATTATGAGATGCCATTATATTTTTTGAGAAAAGTATATTGTGAGTTTGTGCTCAATGTGCACCCAAACTATTTTGACATGATAGATTTCCATAGTAGCGGTGGTGGCTCTGCCTAAGATAGACCTAGAGCCTGTAGGCGATTACCCATGGAGAGTCACCACCCCCTAGCACCCAAACCCAAGGTGCATCAGGTTGTCCCAGTAGAGCTGAAATAGTTGATGGAGCTATAGAATCTTTAGGCAGCCACATCGTTGACTGGTGCCATCATCCAACATGGGATGTTGTTAGCACACCCTATTGTATTGGATGATGAGCCATTAGTTGCTTGAGGTGGTGACAGAGAGCCCATCCAGCATATGTGTGTTAGTTGCTTGGGGATAGATGACGCAGCTGGTGCAGATGGATCCACATCTCATCCATGCACGATTTGCGGGAGTAGACATCAAGCCCAAATGACTGAGGATTTTGCGATGACAGATGAGTTGATGGACATGGTGTTTTTCCATGAGTGACAGACACATGTGTGTTGATTTGAATTCATAGCATTTTATTTATCAGTCACTTTAAATTTGTAATTACATAAATGAATTTTCATTTATACATTGATTTAAATTGAGACAAATAATATGCATTTTAGGATGTAGTAGCGGTATCCCATACTCCTCCCCTAGTTACTATAGTTGCAACTTCGATGCCTGAGGTATAAATTTTGTAACATGTTACAATAGAATAGTACACTTTGAATTCAAAAAAATACAAGATATACTAACTATCTTTAATGCTTGGTCCAATTTTTGGTTTGTAGGTGTTGACAGGGGACCAAATGTCCCAGATTGATGACATCACACTCTTAGTGATCAATTTTGGCCTACAAGGCTATATGGTATCATATTTTGTACAACCCTTTTTATGTATTGTTTTGATGGAATATGCAAGTAATTTCATTTTCGATTTTTAAAATTATGTTTAATTTATTATCTGTACTAATATCTCATGTTAATTTTCTTATTTTAGGGTACCCCCTCCATGTCTAGGGCTCGTCCTAAGAAAAAGAATTCCTTGAAGATGTCAAAACGTGCGAAGAAGGTAATTGAGCACATTTTTAGTTGTACAATTGTTTGAAAATGTTGAAATCAAGTATTAGTTGGGACTTGTAGATTGATTAGTGTTTTTTGTCTATTTTACATGTATAGTAGCCATTGAGCTATGTAGATTTTTTGAATGCACCTGATTTGCCTGTGGATCAAGAGAGGGCGGAGGTATGTATCTGTACTTTATTTTCTTGATTTCATGATTATATGCACGCGTACATGTGAACTTGTGATATATTATAATCTTATAATTTTTTCATATAGGAAATATCCATACCTATTTCATCAATGGCGAACCCTCCTCTGTGCACCGGAGAAGCATCTCAGGATCCAGTACACTTTTGTTTGATACGTAAAATTAATTGTTTTTAACCTACAATACTTATCATTATATTAATTGTATTAAATCTTTGAATTTTTTTTGTATAGGTAATAGTGACAGTTTCTTCATCGATGGTGAGCCATCCTCAATCCATTGGAAAAGCATCCCAGACATAGGTACGTCATTGTTCTCTATATTATAGCTTTTAAGTGTTTTTTATATATTTATGTTAGTGCATTGTATTAATTGTACATTTAATCTACAATAGACCCCTTCGCGGTACGACCATAACATGGATCCATTTAAGTATGTCTTCAAGAAAACTCCTAAGAGTGATAAGGACAGGAGAGCGAAGACATTAGCTCCTAGATCAGTTGATGAGGTAATCTACATTTCAATTGCAAAAGAATTATAGTTAAATGCATAGTTATGTTGTTAATTGTGAACTATTTTCTACAAAATAATTTTAACTTGCCTTTTGAATTGTGGTTTTGTATCCATCTACAGAACCGCATACTACATCAGAGAGGCTTGATTTTGATGATCCACCACAAGTTTAGGATCATATAGTGTTAGTTTTGGTCATAGAATGACCAATACATGTAGATATATTCTACATTTTTATTGTATATCAATTTGGACATGGCATATGCCACATTTTTGTAATACTTGTATTGACTTGGCAAACATGCCTTATATATATATAAATATAAATGTCAATATTCGATCCAATAAATGTGTACTGAGTTCATTATTTTGTATTCGTTGTATTTTTGGGTTGTTATTTTATAAATTTAATTGATCATTTGCCTATGTAATCAACAATATGAATATAAACAACAAAAATATATGATATAAAACATTGCAATCGTGGAATATGATTTGATAAAATTTCTAAAATCTTGAATTAAACCTACAAAAATCCTTGTATTCAGTTCATTATTGTGTATTTGTTGTATTTAGTGGCTTCCCTTTTATAAATTTAAATGAATATTTGCATATGTAATCAGCAATATGAATATAAACAACAAAAATAGACAATATGAATATAAACAACAATATGTGTTTGGTACGAGAGCACCCTCACGCTTGCAATGGTCAAATTTTGTTTGTTGTGTGCACAAACCAATGTTGCAAGTGTGTCTGGGTGGGCAGGTTTATGATACGCATGCCCCTATCGTGCATCCCAAAGCGTCGAAACGTCAAGAGTCATACCATACCGGTGCGATCTCTCAAGTGCCCTGAGTTCAAAAAATATCAAAATTTGATAGACTGTTTCTTCAAAACTAGAACACATATGGTCAATCCATTTGAACCCATGGGGTCGTGTGAGGCTCCTCTACAATGGCCTATCTCAGTTTTTAATGACTTGGAGCCATTTTCAATTGGTAGCATTTTTTTGCCTACTGCAAAAACCATCAATTGCATGCAATGCAAAGGTGCAGGATTAGCTATAATTGATTCGGCTCGTCATGTGCACAAACCAACATCGCAAGCATGTCTGGGTGGGAAGGTTTACACTAGGCATGCCCCCATCATGCATCCTAAAGCGTCGGAATGTCAAGAGTCATACTGTACCATTGCGATCTCTCAAGTGCCCTAAGTCCAAAAAATTGTCAAAATTTGATGCACTATTTCTTCAAATCCAGGACACATATGGTCAATCTGTTTGAACCCATGGGGTCATGTGAGGCTCCTCTACAATGGCCTATCTCAGTTTTTGACAACTCAGAGCCATTTTCAATTGGTAGAATTTTTTCACCTGCTGCAAAAACTGTCAGTTGCATGCAATGCAAAGTTGCAAGATTGGCTAGAATTGATATAGTTCGTTGTGTGCACAAACCGATGCCACAAGAATGTCTGGGTGGGAAGGTTTACGCCAGGCATGCCCCTGTTGTATATCCCAAAGCACCAAAACATTGAGAGTCATAGCGTACCGAGGTGATCTCTCAAGTGCCATGAGTCCAAAAAATTATCAAAATTTGATAGACCATTTCTTCCAATCCAGGACACATATGGTCGATCTGTTTGAACCCATGGGGTCATGTGAGGCTCCTCTACAATGTCCTATCTTGGTTTTTGATGACTCAAAGCCATTTTCAATTGGTAGCATTTTTTGCCTATTGCAAAAACCATCAGTTGCATGCAATGCAAAGTTGCAAGATTGGCTAGAATTGATTCGGTTTGTCGTGTGCACAAACTGACATCACGAGTGTGTCTAGGTGGGTAGGTTTATACTATACATGCCCCTCTCATGCATCCCAAAGTGTCGAAACATCAAGAGTCATACCGTACTGGGGCGATCTATTAAGTGAGTCCAAAAAATTGTCAAAATTTGACGGACTATTTCTTCCAATCCAGGACACATATGGTTGATCCGTTTGAACTTGCGAGGTCATGTGAGGCTCCTCTACAATGTCCTATCTCATTTTTTAATGACTCAGAGCCATTTTCAATTGGTAGCATTTTTTTGCCTGCTACAAAAATCATCAGTTGCATGCAATGCAAAGTTATAGGATTGGCTAGAATTGATTCGATTCATCATGTGCATAGTCTGATGTCACAAGCGCATCTGGGTGGGTAGTTTTATGCTATGAATTCTCCTCTTGTGCGTACCAAAGTGCCAGAACATTGAGAGTCATAGCGTACCGGGGCGATCTCTCAAGTGCCTTGAGTCCAAAAAATTGTCAAAATTTGATGGAATGTTTCTTCAAATCCAGGACACATATGGTCGATCTGTTTGAACTAGTGGGGTCGTGTAAGGATCCTCTACAATGTCCTATCTTAGTTTTTGATGACTCAAAGCCATTTTTAATTGGTAGAATTTTTCACCTACTGCAAAAATTGTTAGTTGCATGCAATGCAAAGTTGTCGGATTGGCTAGAATTTATTCAGTTCATTTTGTGCACAAACTGACATCACAAGCATGTCTAGGTGGGTATTTTTACACTAGGCATGCCCCTGTTGTGCATCCCAAAGTGCCAGAATGTCGAGACTCATACCCTACCGATGCAATGTAGAAGTTGCTTGACAACTTTTCTAACAATTTTTCCTCAAATTGTATCTAGTCTCAATCTATGACCCCTATGACCCGATAATGACTTAAATAATTCTTCATGATTATACAAGAATCAAGAATGCTCATGATTGACTAGGGACACATCACATATACTCAAAACATTGTCACATATTATTCAAAAATTTGCCTCTAAATATGGTCAAATCAGCTCTTGGCTATTTGATTATACAAAAAAATGTCTTACAAATCATTTCATGGGCTTTTATATAAAATTTGGCATTACAATATGTGCGATTCAGCTCATCGCCATTTTAATATACAAAATTTGGCATGTACATATGTACAAATCAGCTCATTGCCATTTAAATATACAAAATTATGCCCCTAAACATGTAAAAATCAGCTCATTGGCATTTATATATACAAAAAACAAATATAGAGAAATTTGTCGACGATTTATACAAAATTCTCGAAAGCATTCTGCTCTGAACCATAGAATCAATCAAGTGAGCCTTCAGGATCGACTCTAACCCATATTGTGTCAAGTATTGCCTCGTGGTCAGATTCACAAACTTTCCATAAAATCTTGTTATGAGGTCTACCATGATACTTCATCAAATGAATATTTGTTGCAACAACAAGGTTAGAGAAATGAAGAATATGTTTGTATGTTTCAAAGCCCTTGAACAACCAAACATCAGAATTCTTGATAGGGTATCTCCGAAGCCATGTTCTTGTCATGACAACAGACCCTATTGGGTACTCAATACCCTCTCCATCAATGATTGTGGTTGTCAATTTTCTTTTTGGCTCAACACAATGACACAAATAGTAATTTGTTCCTTCTTCATTTTTCTCTTCTGTAACAACTGTATACACATGACCTACATTTTATAAAGTGTTAATTAATACCAAAAATAAAGTATGATGTACAACAAAATGAACCAAAAAGAATACTTGCAAAAAAATTAACCCAAAAAATCACCTGAATCCACTAGGTCGGATACATGGTCAAAATCCACTGATGTCTCCATCTGGCTCAATTGTAGTGCTTTGGGAATTTGATATGAATCAATGGGAACCAATGGTATACAAGACCATTTGTCAACCCACTCTTGTGATTCACATTCTTCCCACAAATAATACATGCATGAAGAGCAAAAACATACCATCTGGCTCATATAAATTACCAGTGAACTTGAATTTGAACTCATAAATGAGTGCATATCACTTGATCCTACATCTGTACAACAATATAGATAGTTTTCAATGTTAGATTTAGTGATCAACCAAAAATATCTATGAACCATTGACATACCTAGATTAACTGGACCCATCGTAGACTTACACCATCACACAATTGTTTCTGCATCTATCAACTCAGCACCACCTTTG